>NC_056457.1:37870743-37968243 GCF_018296145.1 Oncorhynchus tshawytscha | reverse complement strand
AACTTAAAACTTGCTACCCTCTCCACTACTGTTCCATCAATGTGGATAGGGGTGTTCCCTCTGCTGTTTCCTGAAGTCCACAATCATCTCCTTAATTTTGTTGACGTTGAGTGTGAGGTTATTTTCCTGACACCACACTCCGAGGGCCCTCACCTCCTCCCTGTAGGCCGTCTCGTCGTTGCTGGTAATCAAGCCTACCACTGTTGTGTCGTCCGCAAACTTGATGATTGAGTTGGAGGCGTGCGTGGCCACGCAGTCGTGGGTGAACAGGGAGTACAGGAGAGGGCTCAGAACGCACCCTTGTGGGGCCCCAGTGTTGAGGATCAGCGGGGAGGAGATGTTGTTGCCTACCCTCACCACCTGGGGGCGGCCCGTCAGGAAGTCCAGTACCCAGTTGCACAGGGCGGGGTCGAGACCCAGGGTCTCGAGCTTGATGACGAGCTTGGAGGGTACTATGGTGTTGAATGCCGAGCTGTAGTCGATGAACAGCATTCTCACATAGGTATTCCTCTTGTCCAGATGGGTTAGGGCAGTGTGCAGTGTGGTTGAGATTGCATCGTCTGTGGACCTATTTGGGCGGTAGGCAAATTGGAGTGTGGCAAATAGTATGTGTATGTGTGTGTGTGTGTAGTATGTGTGTGTGTGTGTAGTATGTGTGTGTGTGTGTGTGTGTGTTTATTGTATCAGGGAAAAAGAGAACAATACAGTTAATACAAAATGCAAAAAAAATCTTCCAGCCAGACGGAAACAGAACAGAACTATTCAGTTTACAACATCTGGAATCTTGAATAATTCACAGCATCTTCTCTGCTTTAAATGTTTCATAGCTACACTGTGTTTTCTATGGGAACAGGGAACTGACATTGCATTTGCAGCTGTTGTTCAGTTCACTTTGTCTTTTCTCAACAAGAGGATCTGTTACTCCTCTCTATTGTTTGGTTGAGATGTGCCTGTGTGTGTGTGTGTGTGTGTCTAGTGTGTATTTGTGTGTGTGTGTGTGTGTGCAGTGTGTGTGTGTGTGTGTGTGTGTGTCTGCAGTGTGTCCAGTGTGTGTGTTGTGTGTGTGTGTGTAGTGTGCATTTGTGTGTGTGTGTGTGTGTGTGTCCAGTGTGTGTGTGCAGTGTGTATGTGTGTGTGTGTGTGTATATGTGTGTGTGTGTTTATGTGTTTGTGTGTGTGCAGAGTGTACGTGTGTGTGTGTGTGTGTGTGTTTGTGCAGTGTGTGTAATGTGTGCAGTGTGTGCACTTTGTGTGCAGTATGTGTGAGTGTGTGTGTGTGTTTGAGCAGAATGTTGTTATAGACTAGTGTCTATGTTATTATAGACTAGTGTCTATGTTATTATAGACGAGTTTCTATGTTATTATAGACTAGTGTCTATGTTATTATAGACTAGTGTCTATGTTATTATAGACTAGTGTCTATGTTATTATAGACTAGTGTCTATGCTATTATAGACCAATGTCTATGCTATTATAGACGAGTTTCTATGTTATTATAGACTAGTGTCTATGTTATTATAGACTAGTGTCTATGTTATTATAGACTAGTGTCTATGCTATTATAGACTAGTGTCTATGCTATTATAGACTAGTGTCTATGCTATTATAGACTAGTGTCTATGCTATTATAGACTAGTGTCTATGCTATTATAGACTAGTGTCTATGCTATTATAGACTAGTGTCTATGCTATTATAGACTAGTGTCTATGCTATTATAGACTAGTGTCTATGCTATTATAGACTAGTGTCTATGTTATTATAGACTAGTGTCTATGTTATTATAGACTAGTGTCTATGTTATTATAGACTAGTGTCTAAGCTATTATAGACGAGTGTCTATGCTATTATAGACGAGTGTCTATGCTATTATAGACTAGTGTCTATGCTATTATAGACTAGTGTCTATGCTATTATAGACTAGTGTCTATGCTATTATAGACTAGTGTCTATGCTATTATAGACTAGTGTCTATGCTATTATAGACTAGTGTCTATGCTATTATAGATTAGTGTCTATGCTATTATAGATTAGTGTCTATGCTATTATAGACTAGTGTCTATGCTATTATAGACTAGTGTCTATGCTATTATAGACTAGTGTCTATGCTATTATAGACTAGTGTCTATGCTATTATAGACTAGTGTCTATGTTATTATAGACTAGTGTCTATGTTATTATAGACTCGTATCTATGTTATTATAGACGAGTTTCTATGTAATTATAGACCAGTGTCTATGCTATAATAGACTAGTTTCTATGTTATTATAGACTAGTGTCTATGCTATTATAGACTAGTGTCTATGCTATTATAGACTAGTGTCTATGCTATTATAGACTAGTGTCTCTGCTCTTATAGACTAGTGTCTATGCTATTATAGACTAGTGTCTATGCTATTATAGACGAGTTTCTATGTTGTTATAGACTAGTGTATATTTCATATGTTGTTATAGACTAGTGTCTGTTTCCTATGCTGTTATAGACTAGTGTCTGTTTCCTATGTGGTTATAGACTAGTGTCTGTTTCCTATGTGGTTATAGACTAGTGTCTGTTTCCTATGTGGTTATGGACTAGTGTCTGTTTCCTATGTGGTTATAGACTAGTGCGTATTTCCTATGTTGTTATAGACTAGTGTCTGTTTCCTATGTTGTTATAGACTAGTGTCTGTTTCCTATGTTGTTATAGACTAGTGTCTGTTGCCTATGTTGTTATAGACTAGTGTCTGTTTCCTATGTTGTTATAGACTAGTGTCTGTTTCCTATGTTGTTATCGACTAGTGTCTGTTTCCTATGTTGTTATCGACTAGTGTCTGTTTCCTATGTGGTTATAGACTAGTGTCTATTTCCTATGTGGTTATAGACTAGTGTCTGTTTCCTATGTTGTTATAGACTAGTGCGTATTTCCTATGTTGTTATAGACTAGTGCGTATTTCCTATGTTGTTATAGACTAGTGTCTGTTTCCTATGTTGTTATAGACTAGTGTCTGTTTCCTATGTTATTATAGACTAGTGTCTGTTTCCTATGTGGTTATAGACTAGTGTCTGTTTCCTATGTGGTTATAGACTAGTGTCTGTTTCCTATGTTGTTATAGACTAGTGTGTATTTCCTATGTTGTTATCGACTATTGTCTTTTTCCTATGTGGTTATAGACTAGTGTCTGTTTCCTATGTTGTTATAGACTAGTGTCTGTTTCCTATGTTGTTATAGACTAGTGTCTGTTTCCTATGTTGTAATAGACTAGTGTCTGTTTCCGATGTTGTTATCGACTAGTGTCTGTTTCCTATGTTGTTATAGACATATTTTTCTTTTTGAGAGTCCATCATCTTAGAATGGCAAATATGAGGTTACCCTGAAAATGAGTTCCCTGGATACAATTCCTATGGCTTCCACAGCGTGGCAGCAGTCTATGTTCAAGGTTTCAGGCTTAAAATATCAGTTTTAGTGCAGGGATTCGTGTTTGCACGCGTTATGAAGACAGGACACACCTCCTAAAATCGGTTTCCTATTGAACATACTTCTTTACATGAGAAATATTATAGTTTGATTACATTTCAGGGTGTCTGAGAAGTAAATATAAATGTGTTTTGACTTGTTGAATCAAAGTTTAGGATTTTCGGAATCCTTTCTCTGCATCTTTGGATCACTCAAATCGATGGCGCCAACTAAACTGACTTTTTGGGATAGAAAGAAGGATTTTATCTAACAAAATTACACTACTAGTTATAGCTGGGACCCTTTGGATGACAAATCAGAGGAAGATATTCAAAAAGTAAGTGAATATTTAATCGGTATTTTTGAATTTATGAAACCTGTGCCGGTGGAAAAATATTTTGATGTGCGGTGCCGTCCTTAACCATGACATGTTTTCGCTATAATAGCCACTGTAAATCGGACAGTGCAGTTAGATTAACAATAATGTAAGCTTTCAACCGATGTAAGACACTTATACGTACCTAAATGTTTAATATACATACTTTTTATGATTATGTATTTGAATTGCGTGCCCTTCAGGTTTACCGGGACACCTAGCCCAAACACGACTGGTGTCCATTTCCTTGCTCAACAGGACAGAATGTTCTAGGTTAGGCTGTACATTCAGGCTGTATCACATCTGGCCGTGATTGGATGTCCCGTAGGGCGGCGCACAATTGTCCCAGTGTCGTCCAGGTTTGGCTGGGTGGGTAGGCCGTCATTGTAAATAAGAATTTGTTCTTTAACTGACTTGCCTAGTTAAATATAAAGGTTAAATAAAATAAAAGACATCGACCCATCTGCTTGTAGCTGATAGTGTTTGTAATCTTCTTTTGTTGCTCAACAGGACAGAATGTTCAGTTCCACTTCAGATGAGAGACTATAAGAAGTACTGTATATAACAACAATAAAATGTGGGTTTTAGAAACTCCTACTTGTCTTTTATCTAATAGCAAGTTCATTAACTGCTAGACAATAATCAGATTCAAACTGTAAACAATGAAGAGATACCCATTTAAGCCAAAATACCCCTCCAACTCTAAAACCAGCTAAACACAATCACAAGCTAAAAGTTAACACCCTGAGTTCCAACCCTATCCAGCCTTTACGATCCTGTATATACTGAATGAACCCAGCTACGACATGTATAACCATCATTCCCCTGTACCATACCATCATCCCTCCACTCCTAGAGGCAGAACCATCGTTCCCCTGTACCATACCATCCTCCCTCCACTCCTAGAGGCAGAACCATCGTTCCCCTGTACCGTACCATCCTCCCTCCACCCCTAGAGGCAGAACCATCGTTCCCCTGTACCGTACCATCCTCCCTCCACCCCTAGAGGCAGAACCATCGTTCCCCTGTACCATACCATCCTCTCTCCACTCCTAGAGGCAGAACCATCATTCCCCTGTACCATACCATCCTCCCTCCACTTCGTCCCTGTGACTGATTATCATTACCTTTTCTTGCAAATACCAGGCTCATTATGTTATTGTACAGCCCAAACATTAGTGTAGAGAGCATATCTCTCTCTCATGAAGGGAGAGGATGAGGAGGAGGAGGAGGAGGAGAAGGAGGAGGAGGGGGAGGAGAAGAAGGAGAAGAAGGAGGAGGACAAGGAAAAGAGAAGGAGGAGGAAGAGGAGGAGGAGAGGAGAAGAGCTATGGAGGCAGGTTTTTTCCCCTATCCTCAGCAGCCAGTGAGCCAGCCAACCCTGCCTGGCAGTGCCTGACTATTAACCACAATGAACATGGTCTTTGTTATCAGCATCTGTTCATCAGTGCTGGAGCCCCGGTCTGGAGCCTCGGTCTAATCACCCTCACACCTTCTGTTTCCAAACGAGAACACAGGCAATCAAGGGCATCATTTGGCAGCTGGCTTCAACCACTAATCTCTCTCTCTCTCTCTCCCTCACTCGCTCTCTCTCTCTATTCTTCTATTCTCCTCTCCTCTTCCATCGTCTGTTCCCTACTGTCATTGAAATGAAAAACGTATCTCTTCTTCTCTCTTTCTCCCCCTCTGCCCTCTGCCCTCAATCTCTCTTTTCCTTTCTCTTCTTCTCTCTTGACAAAGCCTACATGAACCTACCTGACACATGTTTAAAAATCTATTCAAATCATATTGTTTTGGTCACATACACAGATTTAGCAGATGTTATTGCGGGTGTATTGAAATGCTTGTGTTCCTACCGCCAACAGTGCAGTAGTATCTAACAATTCACAACAATACGCACAAATCTAAAGTAAAAGAATGGAGTTAAGAAACATATAAATATTAGGACAGGCAATGTAGGAGTAGCATTGACTAACATACAGTAGACTAAAAAACAGTATATACATGTGAGATGAGTAAAGCAGAATATAAACATCATTAAAGTGACTAGTGTTCCATTATTAAAGTGGCCAGTGATTCCATGTCTATGTACATAGGGTAGCAGCCTCTAAGGTGCAGGGTTGAGAAACCGGGTTTAAGCCGGCAAGTGATGTAACAGCATCACTTGCCGCCTTGAACAGCATTCCTACATTTCTGTTTTATTTTATTTAACATTCATTTAACTAGGCAAGTGAGTTAAGAACAAATTCGTATTTACAATGACTGCCTATAAAAAGGCAAAAGGCCTCCTGCGGTGACAGGGCTGGGATTAAAAATAAATACAACGACAAGAGAGAAAACACAACACTGTATAAAGAGAGACGCAAGACAACAACACATGACAACACAACATGACAGCAACACATGACAACACAACCTGGTAGCAACACATGACAACACAACATGGTAGCAACACATGACAACACATGACAACACATGACAACACATGACAACACATGACAACACAACATGACAACACAACATGACAGCAACACATGACAACACAGCAACACATGACAACAACATGACAACACATGACATGACACATGACACATGACAACACAACATGGACAACACATGACAACACATGACAACACATGACAACACATGACAACACATGACAACACAACATGGACAACACATGACAACACATGACAACACATGACAACACATGACAACACATGACAACACATGACAACACATGACAACACATGACAACACAACATGGTAGCAACACATGACAACACATGACAACACAACATGGCAGCAACACAACCTGGTAGCAGCACAAAACATTGTAAAACATTATTGGACAAAGACAACAGCACAAAAGACAAGAAGGTAGAGACAACAATACATCAGGCGAAGAAACCACAACTGTCAGTAAGAGTGTCCATGGTTGAGTCTTTGAATGAAGACATGGAGATTAAACTGTCCAGTTTGAGTGTTTGTTGCAGCTTGTTCCAGTCGCTAGCTGCAGAGAACTGAAAAGACGAGCGACCCAGGGATGTATGTGCTTTGAGGACCTTTAACAGAATGTGACTGGCAGAACGGGTGTTGTATGTGGAGGATGAGGGCTGCAGTAGATATCTCAGATAGGGGGGAGTGAGGCCAAAGAGGGTTTTATAAATAAGCATCAACCAGTGGGGTCTTGAGATGACCAGTTTACAGAGGAGTATAGAGGGCAGTGATGTGTCCTATAAGGAGCATTGGTGACAAATCTGATGGCCGAATGGTAAAGAACATCTAGCTGCTCGAGAGCACCCTTACCTGTCGAACTATAAATTACGTCTCTGTAATCTAGCATGGGTAGGATGGTCAACTGAATCAGGGTTAGTTTGGCAGCTGGGGTGAAAGAGGAGCGATTGGGGTAGAGGAACCAAGTCTAGATTTAACTTTAGCCTGCAGCTTTGATATGTGCTGAGAGAAGGACAGAGTACCATCTAGCCATACTCCCAAGTACTTGTATGAGGTAACTACCTAAAGCTCTAAACCCTCAGAGGTATCAAATCAAATCAAATTTTATTTGTCACATACACATGGTTAGCTGATGTTAATGCGAGTGTAGCGAAATGCTTGTGCTTCTAGTTCCGACAATGCAGTAATAACCAACAAGTAATCTAACTAACAATTCCAAAACTACTGTCTTATACACAGTGTAAGGGGATAAAGAATATGTACATAAGGATATATGAATGAGTGATGGTACAGAGCAGCATAGGCAAGATACAGTAGCTGATATCGAGTACAGTATATACATATGAGATGAGTATGTAAACAAAGTGGCATAGTTAAAGTGGCTAGTGATACATGTATTACATAAGGATGCAGCGATGATATAGAGTACAGTATATACGTATGCATATGAGATGAATAATGAGTATGTAAACATTATATAAGGTAGCATTGTTTAAAGTGGCTAGTGATCAATTCCCATTATTAAAGTGGCTGGAGTTGAGTCAGTGTCAGTGTCATCGGCAGCAGCCACCATGTTAGTGGTGGCTGTTTAACAGTCTGATGGCCTTGAGATAGAAGCTGTTTTTCAGTCTCTCGGTCCCAGCTTTGATGCACCTGTACTGACCTCGCCTTCTGGATGATAGCGGGGTGAACAGGCAGTGGCTCGGGTGGTTGATGCCCTTGATGATCTTTATGGCCTTCCTGTAACATCGGGTGGTGTAGGTGTCCTGGAGGGCAGGTAGTTTGCCCCCGGTGATGCGTTGTGCAGACCTCATTACCCTCTGGAGAGCCTTACGGTTGAGGGCGGAGCAGTTGCCGTACCAGGCGGTGTTACAGCCCGCCAGGATGCTCTCAATTGCGCATCTGTAGAAGTTTGTGAGTGCTTTTGGTGACAAGCCGAATTTCTTCAGCCTTCTGAGGTTGAAGAGGCGCTGCTGCGCCTTCTTCACGATGCTGTCTGTGTGAGTGGACCAATTCAGTTTGTCTGTGATGTGTATGCCGAGGAATTTAAAACTTGCTACCCTCTCCACTACTGTTCCATCGATGTGGATAGGGGGGTGTTCCCTCTGCTGTTTCCTGAAGTCCACAATCATCTCCTTAGTTTTGTTGACGTTGAGTGTGAGGTTATTTTCCTGACACCACACTCCGAGGGCCCTCACCTCCTCCCTGTAGGCCGTCTCGTCGTTGTTGGTAATCAAGCCTACCACTGTTGTGTCGTCCGCAAACTTGATGATTGAGTTGGAGGCGTGCGTGGCCACGCAGTCGTGGGTGAACAGGGAGTACAGGAGAGGGCTCAGAACGCACCCTTGTGGGGCCCCAGTGTTGAGGATCAGCGGGGAGGAGATGTTGTTGCCTACCCTCACCACCTGGGGGCGGCCCGTCAGGAAGTCCAGTACCCAGTTGCACAGGGCGGGGTCGAGACCCAGGGTCTCAAGCTTGATGACGAGCTTGGAGGGTACTATGGTGTTGAATGCCGAGCTGTAGTCGATGAACAGCATTCTCACATAGGTATTCCTCTTGTCCAGATGGGTTAGGGCAGTGTGCAGTGTGGTTGAGATTGCATCGTCTGTGGACCTATTTGGGCGGTAAGCAAATTGGAGTGGGTCTAGGGTGTCAGGTAGGGTGGAGGTGATATGGTCCTTGACTAGTCTCTCAAAGCACTTCATGATGATGGATGTGAGTGCTACGGGCGGTAGTCGTTTAGCTCAGTTACCTTAGCTTTCTTGGGAACAGGAACAATGGTGGCCCTCTTGAAGCATGTGGGAACAGCAGACTGGTATAGGGATTGATTGAATATGTCCGTAAACACACCGGCCAGCTGGTCTGCGCATGCTCTTAGGGGCGCGGCTGCGGATGCCGTCTGGGCCTGCAGCCTTGCGAGGCTTAACACGTTTAAATGTCTTACTCACCTCGGCTGCAGTGAAGGAGAGACCGCATGTTTTCATTGCAGGCCGTGTCAGCGGCACTGTATTGTCCTCAAAGCGGGCAAAAAAGTTATTTAGTCTGCCTGGGAGCAAGACATCCTGGTCCGTGACTGGGCTGGATTTCTTCCTGTAGTCCGTGATTGACTGTAGACCCTGCCACATGCCTCTTGTGTCTGAACCGTTGAATTGAGATTCTACTTTGTCTCTGTACTGACGCTTAGCTTGTTTAATAGCCTTGCGGAGGGAATAGCTGCACTCTTTGTATTCAGTCATGTCACCAGACACCTTGCCCTGATTAAAAGCATTGGTTCGCGCTTTCAGTTTCACACGAATGCTGCCATCAATCCACGGTTTCTGGTTAGGGAATGTTTTAATCGTTGCTATGGGAACGACATATTCAACGCACGTTCTAATGAACTCGCACACCGAATCAGCGTATTCGTCAATGTTGTTGTCTGACGCAATACGAAACATCTCCCAGTCCACGTGATGGAAGCAGTCTTGGAGTGTGGAGTCAGCTTGGTCAGACCAGCGTTGGACAGACCTCAGCGTGGGAGCTTCTTGTTTTAGTTTCTGTCTGTAGGCAGGGATCAACAAAATGGAATCGTGGTCAGCTTTTCCGAAAGGGGGTGGGGCAGGGCTTTATATGCGTCGCGGAAGTTAGAGTAACAATGATCCAAGGTCTTTCCACCCCTGGTTGCGCAATCGATATGCTAATAAAATTTAGGGAGTCTTGTTTTCAGATTAGCCTTGTTAAAATCCCCAGCTACAATGAATGCAGCCTCCGGATAAATCGTTTCCAGTTTGCAGAGAGTTAAATAAAGTTTGTTCAGAGCCATCGATGTGTCTGCTTGGGGGGATATATACGGCTGTGATTATAATCGAAGAGAATTCTCTTGGTAGATAATGCGGTCTACATTTGATTGTGAGGAATTCTAAATCAGGTGAACAGAAGGATTTGAGTTCCTGTATGTTTCTTTCATCACACCATGTCACGTTAGTCATAAGGCATACGCCCCCGCCCCTCTTCTTACCAGAAAGATGTTTGTTTCTGTCGGCGCGATGCGTGGAGAAACCCGCTGGCTGCACCGCCTCGGATAGAGTCTCTCCAGTGAGCCATGTTTCCGTGAAGCATAGAACGTTACAGTCTCTGATGTCCCTCTGGAATGCTACCCTTGCTCGGATTTCATCAAACTTGTTGTCAAGAGACTGGACATTGGCAAGAAGAATGCTAGGGAGTGGTGCATGGTGTGCCCGTCTCCGGAGTCTGACCAGAAGACCGCCTCGTTTCCCTCTTTTTCGGAGTCGTTTTTTTGGGTCGCTGCATGGAATCCACTCCGTTGTCCTGTTTGTAAGGCAGAACACAGGATCCGCGTCGCGAAAAACATTCTTGGTCGTACTGATGGTGAGTTGACGCTGATCTTATATTCAGTAGTTCTTCTCGACTGTATGTAATGAAATCTAAGATGACCTGGGGTACTAATGTAAGAAATAACACGTAAAAAAACAAAAAACTGCATAGTTTCCAAGGAACGCGAAGCGAGGCGGCCATCTCTGTCGGCGCCGGAAGTAAGCAATCACACCTGTGGGGCATTATTCTTACCAAAACACATTATCTTTGTTTTGGAGGTGTTCAGAACATAGGAATTCCTCTTGTCCAGATGGGATAGGGCAGTGTGTAGTGCGATTTTGATTGCATCGTCTGTGGATCTATTGGGGCGGTATGCAAACTGAAGTGGGTCTAGGGTGTCATGTAAGGTGGAGGCGATATGATTCTTAACTAATAATAAACTTGCATGCCATCTGTAAATATGAATGTAGTTCTTAAATTATGAGCCTAGCTGTTTTAGTCAAAGAAAAAGACATGCCGAGAGATGAGTCTAGATTGGTCTGCCATTCTGTCTATTTCAGTTGGTCAGTATGTAAGGTAATCCTGTCTAATACATTTTAAATTTGTTTTATTGTAAAACGGCATAAATACTTTCCGGAGAAATTTGTTTTGAAATCAGTGGAATTCGAGTATTATAGCTTCCAGATTACATCTTCAAACTAAGAGCAACCATGGCAGGACGACAGGAGACGTGTCCACCCATGAATGCTCTATAGGGGTAAGATAGTCTGTTTAGCTACATTATCCGATATGTCATGTTTCTAATTTTGACAGAAAGAGCCATTAGTTTGGCTATCTATAGCCTAATGTTAGCTAGCTAACATTAAACCTGGTTGGTTATCTACCTGCAGATTCATGCAGGGTAGTAACGTCATGAGTTGTGAAACCACTTTGATGAATGGATCACTAGTCACTTTAATAATGCCACTTTAATAATGTTTACTTAACTTGCATTTGTCATCTCATCAGTATTTTATAACATCTATTGCCTATGTCGATCTGTCATCGCTCATCCATATATTTACATGTTCTTTTTCCATTCCTTTATTTAGATTTTTGTGTATTAGGTAGTTGTTGTGAAGTTGTTGGATTACTTGTTAGATATTGATGTCAGAATAAGCAGCACAAGCATTTCGCTACACTCACAATAACATCTGCTAACCATGTGAATGGGACCAATAACATCTGCTAACCATGTGAATGGGACCAATAACATCTGCTAACCATGTGAGCAATAAATCCTCTTGAAACTCTGGGTATTTCATTTTTTGGATGAAAAACGTTCCCGTTTTAAACAAGATATTTTGTCACGAAAAGATGCTCGACTATGCATATAATTGACAGCTTTGGAAAGAAAACACTCTGACATTTCCAAAACTGCAAAGATATTATCTGTGAATGCCACAGAACTGATGCTACAGGCGAAACCAAGATGAAATTTCAAACAGGAAATGTCCCAGATTTTGAAGGCGCTGTGTTCCAATGTCTGATTATATGGCTGTGAATGCGCCAGGAATGAGCCTACACTTTCTGTCATTTCCCCAAGGTGTCTACAGCATTGTGACGTATTTGTAGGCATATCATTGGAAGATTGACCATAAGAGACTACATTTACCAGGTGTCCGCCTGGTGTCCTCTGTCGAAATTGGTGCGTAATCTCCAGCTGCATGCATTTTTCCATGTGGTTCAGAGGAGAAACCAAACTTCCACGAATGATATATCATCGAATAGATATGTGAAAAACACCTTGAGGATTGATTCTAAACAACGTTAGCCATGTTTCTGTCGATATTATGGAGTTAATTTGGAAAAAAGTTTGGCGTTATAATGACTGAATTTTCAGTTTTTTTTCTTAGCCAAACGTGATGAACAAAACGGAGCGATTTCTCCTACACAAATAATATTTTTGGAAAAACTGATCATTTGCTATCTAACTGAGAGTCTCCTCATTGAAAACATCTGAAGCTCTTCAAAGGTAAATGATTTTATTTGAATGCTTTTCTTGTTTTTGTGAAAATGTTGCCTGCTGAATGCTAGGCTTAATGCTATGCTAGCTATCAATACTCTTACACAAATGCTTGTTTTGCTATGGTTGAAAAGCATATTTTGAAAATCTGAGATGACAGTGTTGTTAACAAAAGGCTAAGCTTGAGAGCTAGCATATTTATTTCATTTCATTTGCGATTTTCATGAATAGTTAACGTTGTGTTATGGTAATGAGCTTGAGGCTATGATTACGCTCCCGTATATGGGATTGCTAGTCGCAAGAAGATAACATCTGCTAACCATGTGTAAGTGACCAATAACATCTGCTAACCATGTGTATGTGACCAATAACATTTTATTTGATTTCGAATGATGATTCACTGTTTACCTAACTAGCTCTAAACATGGTAAAAAAACATTAGCTAGCTAGCTACATGTCTTAAAAACACTCCACTATGCAAGTGACCATTTAGGCTGCGTTCGTAAATTCAGTCTGGCCATCTACTCCGATTCAGAGCACTCTCGTCTGAATGTGTCAGAGAGCGCAGAGAGCGCAGAATAACTGATTAATTTAAGAACACTCAACACCTGTTGAATATGGCCGGGGTCAGTAAACTCATCGGCCAGAGAGTCCGCTGTGCAATCTGAAAAGTGAAACGCTCTGAATTTACGAACGGACAATCTGACAGCACAGTTGCTCTGCTAGGGCGAGTGATGTTCAGTGAGCTGTTCTCCCTCTCTTAGATGTCTGGAAGTAGCTTGCAGGTTAGTACAGAACTGCAGTCACCAACACTCTGGATAACATAACAGCTCTGCGAGTAATGTTCAGTGATGTCACATTCTGACCTTAGTTCCTTTGTTTTGTCTTTGTTTTAGTATGGTCAGGGCGTGAGTTGGGGTGGGCAGTCTCTTCTTTTTTCTATGTTGTGGTTTTGTGTTTGGCCTGGTATGGTTCTCAATCAGAGGCAGGTGTCGTTCATTGTCTCTGATTGAGAATCATATTTAGGGAGCCTTTTCCCACCTGTGATTGTGGGTGATTATTTTCTGTTGTGTGTCTGCACCATACAGAACTGTTTCGTTTTCTGTCGTTCACGTTGTTATTTTGTATTTTCAGTGTTCAGTTGATTCATTAAAGATTAACATGGACACATATCAAGCTGCGCTTTGGTCTCATTCCAACGATGATCGTTACACATGAGCTGTTCTCTCTCACTTAGATGTCTGGAAGTAGCTAGCAAGATAGCCTGGGTGCTTTATTTATGTTGTTAGTACTTTCGGATAAATCAAAAAATCAAATCAAATAAATCAAATTTTATTTGTCACATACACATGGTTAGCAGATGTTAATGCGAGTGTAGCGAAATGCTTGTGCTTCTAGTTCCGACAATGCAGTAATAACGAGCAAGTAATCTAACTAACAATTCCAAAAAAACTACTGTCATACACAGTGTAAGGGGATAAAGAATATGTACATAAGGATATATGAATGAGTGATGGTACAGAGCAGCATAGGCAAGATACAGTAGATGATATCGAGTACAGTATATACATATGAGATAAGTATGTAAACCAAGTGGCATAGTTAAAGTGGCTAGTGATACATGTATTACATAAGGATGCAGTCGATGATATAGAGTACAGTATCAACGTATGCATATGAGATGAACAATGTAGGGTAAGTAACATTATATAAGGTAGCATTGTTTAAAGTGGCTAGTGATATATTTACATCATTTCCCATCGATTCCCATGATTAAAGTGGCTGGAGTAGAGTCAGTGTCATTGACAGTGTGTTGGCAGTAGCCACTCAATGTTAGTGGTGGCTGTTTAACAGTCTGATGGCCTTGAGATAGAAGCTGTTTTTCAGTCTCTCGGTCCCAGCTTTGATGCACCTGTACTGACCTCGCCTTCTGGATGGCAGCGGGGTGAACAGGCAGTGGCTCGGGTGGTTGATGTCCTTGATGATCTTTATGGCCTTCCTGTAGCATCGGGTGGTGTAGGTGTCCTGGAGGGCAGGTAGTTTGCCCCCGGTGATGCGTTGTGCAGACCTCACTACCCTCTGGAGAGCCTTACGGTTGAGGGCGGTGCAGTTGCCATACCAGGCGGTGATACAGCCCGCCAGGATGCTCTCGATTGTGCATCTGTAGAAGTTTGTGAGTGCTTTTGGTGACAAGCCGAATTTCTTCAGCCTCCTGAGGTTGAAGAGGCGCTGCTGCGCCTTCCTCACGATGCTGTCTGTGTGAGTGGACCAATTCAGTTTGTCTGTGATGTGTATGCCGAGGAACTTAAAACTTGCTACCCTCTCCACTACTGTTCCATCGATGTGGATGGGGGGTGTTCCCTCTGCTGTTTCCTGAAGTCCACAATCATCTCCTTAGTTTTGTTGACGTTGAGTGTGAGGTTATTTTCCTGACACCACACTCCGAGGGCCCTCACCTCCTCCCTGTAGGCCGTCTCGTCGTTGTTGGTAATCAAGCCTACCACTGTTGTGTCGTCCGCAAACTTGATGATTGAGTTGGAGGCGTGCATGGCCACGCAGTCGTGGGTGAACAGGGAGTACAGGAGAGGGCTCAGAACGCACCCTTGTGGGGCCCCAGTGTTGAGGATCAGCGGGGAGGAGATGTTGTTGCCTACCCTCACCACCTGGGGGCGGCCCGTCAGGAAGTCCAGTACCCAGTTGCACAGGGCGGGGTCGAGACCTAGGGTCTCGAGCTTGATGACGAGCTTGGAGGGTACTATGGTGTTGAATGCCGAGCTGTAGTCGATGAACAGCATTCTCACATAGGTATTCCTCTTGTCCAGATGGGTTAGGGCAGTGTGCAGTGTGGTTGAGATTGCATCGTCTGTGGACCTATTTGGGCGGTAAGCAAATTGGAGTGGGTCAAGGGTGTCAGGTAGGGTGGAGGTGATATGGTCCTTGACTAGTCTCTCAAAGCAGTTCATGATGACGGATGAGTGCTACGGGGCGGTAGTCGTTTAGCTCAGTTACCTTAGCTTTCTTGGGAACAGGGACAATGGTGGCCCTCTTGAAGCATGTGGGAACAGCAGACTGGTATAGGGATTGATTGAATATGTCCGTAAACACACCGGCCAGCTGGTCTGCGCATGCTCTGAGGGCGCGGCTGGGGATGCCGTCTGGGCCTGCAGCCTTGCGAGGGTTAACACGTTTAAATGTCTTACTCACTTCGGCTGCAGTGAAGGAGAGACCGCATGTTTCCGTTGCAGGCCGTGTCAGTGGCACTGTATTGTCCTCAAAGCGGGCAAAAAGTTATTTAGTCTGCCTGGGAGCAAGACATCCTGGTCCGTGACTGGGCTGGGTTTCTTCCTGTAGTCCGTGATTGACTGTAGACCCTGCCACATACCTCTTGTGTCTGAGCCTTTGAATTGAGATTCTACTTTGTCTCTGTACTGGCGCTTAGCTTGTTTGATAGCCTTGCGGAGGGAATAGCTGCACTGTTTGTATTCAGCCATGTTACCAGACACCTTGCCCTGATTAAAACCAGTGGTTCGTGCCTTCAGTTTCACACGAATGCTGCCATCAATCCACGGTTTCTGGTTAGGGAATGTTTTAATCGTTGCTATGGGAACGACATCTTCAACGCACGTTCTAATGAACTCGCACACCGTATCAGCGTATTCGTCAATGTTGTTGTCTGACGCAATACGAAACATCTCCCAGTCCACGTGATGGAAGCAGTCTTGGAGTGTGGAGTCAGCTTGGTCGGACCAGCATTGGACAGACCTCAGCGTGGGAGCTTCTTGTTTTAGTTTCTGTCTGTAGGCAGGGATCAACAAAATGGAGTCGTGGTCAGCTTTTCCGAAAGGGGGCGGGGCAGGGCCTTATATGCGTCGCGGAAGTTAGAGTAACAATGATCCAGGGTCTTTCCACCCCTGGTTGCGCAATCGATATGCTGATAAAATTTAGGGAGTCTTGTTTTCAGATTAGCCTTGTTAAAATCCCCAGCTACAATGAATGCAGCCTCCGGATAAATCGTTTCCAGTTTGCAGAGAGTTAAATAAAGTTCGTTCAGAGCCATCGATGTGTCTGCTTGGGGGATATATACGGCTGTGATTATAATCGAAGAGAATTCTCTTGGTAGATAATGTGGTCTACATTTGATTGTGAGGAATTCTAAATCAGGTGAACAGAAGGATTTGAGTTCCTGTATGTTTCTTTCATCACACCATGTCACGTTGGCCATAAGACATACGCCCCCGCCCCTCTTCTTACCAGAAAGATGTTTGTTTCTGTCGGCGCGATGCGTGGAGAAACCCGCTGGCTGCACCGCTTCGGATTGCGTCTCTCCAGTGAGCCATGTTTCCGTGAAGCAGAGAACGTTACAGTCTCTGATGTCCCTCTGGAATGCTACCCTTGCTCGGATTTCATCAACCTTGTTGTCAAGAGACTGGACATTGGCAAGAAGAATGCTAGGGAGTGGTGCACGATGTGCCCGTCTCCGGAGTCTGACCAGAAGACCGCTTCGTTTCCCTCTTTTTCTGAGTCGTTTTTTTTTTTTTGGTCGCTGCATGTGATCCACTCGGTTACACTGGTTGTAAGGCAGAACACAGGATCCGCGTCGCGAAAAACATATTCTTGGTCGTACTGATGGTGAGTTGACGCTGATCTTATATTCAGTAGTTCTTGTCGGCTGTATGTAAAGAAACCTAAGGTGACCTGGGGTACTAGTGTAAGAAATAACACGTAAAAAAACAAAAACTGCATAGTTTCCTAGGAACGCGAAGCGAGGCGGCCATCTCTGTCGGCGCCGGAAGTATAAACCTTTAAAGAGATGGATGGGGCTGAAGCAAACGTCTTAGAGCTAGGGTCTATTTTCCTGAATTTACACCTGATGTTCCCAGTGTAAACTGCCTGTTACTGAGGCCCAGAAGCCACCAGAATATGCATATAATTGGTACCATTGGACAGTTTGTAGAAATGTTAAAATAATGTCTGCGACACGATTCATATGACAGGCAAAATTCCAAAGAAAAACCAAACAGATTTGTTTTGTTCCAGCTCCCAGTCACTTGTACTGGAAAGCTAAGTGTTCTATGTCATTCCAGCTCCCAGATGGCAATTCCATTGGCTTTCACTAGATGTCAACTGTCTTTGATCGTTGTTTCAGGCTTGTTTCTTCAAAAACGAGCAAGAATTTTGAGTTTTTGTACAAAGACTTCCGGTTCAAAAATCAGTCTGTTGGCGCGTGGTGAAGAGGACGCGTGCTTACTAATTTTAATTTTCTATTGAACATACTTCTTTCCATGTGAAATATTATAGTTTAATTACATTTTAGGATCCATTATTAAAGTGGCCAGTGATTCCATGTCTATGTACATAGGGTAGCAGCCTCTAAGGTGCAGCGTTGAGTAACCGGGTTTAAGTTGGTTCTACACCTGCATTGCTTGCTGTTTGGGGTTTAGGCTGGGTTTCTGTACAGCACTTTGAGATATCAGCTGATGTACGAAGGGCTATATAAATACATTTGATTTGATTTGATACTGTATCCCCCAGGAGACCCTCTCCAGGACACCATCTTCTCGGCTCCGGGTCTTACTGTATCCTCCATGAGACCCTCTCCAGGATACCGTCTTCTGGGCTCCAGGTCTTGCTATACCCTGTGTAACAATTCTGAACAAATGGATCCAATAGAGGAAAGTCATATTTCGGGTAGTAATGCTGGTGAGTTACCTCTCCTTTGATATCCAAAAGTTCTTTCCGGCTGTATTTAATAACACAAAACATTTTCTGGGCTAATAATGTAAGAAATAACAAAAAAAAAAAAATACTGCAAAGTTTCTTAGGAGCTAGAAGCAGAGCTGCCATGTCTGTCAGCACCATCTTGGTTGGGGACAGAAGCACCAGATCATCAGCAAACAATAGATATTTGACTTTAGATTCTAGTAGGGTGAGGCCAGATGCTGCAGATTGTTCTAGTGCCCTCGCCAATATGTTGATATATGTGTTAAAGAGGGTGGAGGCTTAAGCTGCATCCTTGTCTCACCCCACGGCCCTGTATAGAGAAATGTAGAGAAATGTGTCTGTTTTTTGTCAATTTTAACAGCACACTTGTTGTTTGTGTACATGGATTTGATACTGTCATAGGTTTTTATAATGTTGAATGGATTTCATTATGTTTTATGTTCTCCACTTTCCATCAATTTGTTTAGCAGACTCATGCCAAATTGAGTCGAAAGCTTTTCTGAAAACAACAAAACATCTGAAGACTTTGCCTTTTATTTGGTTTGTTTGGCAACTAGGGTGTGCAGGATGAATACATGATCTGTCACACCGTAATTTGATTGACATTTGCTCAGAACACTTTTTTCGCTGAAGTTGCTATTGACGCAGATTCCTCTGTATTTATTGTGGTCAAATTAGTTATTTATTGGGGTTAAAATTACACTTTTGTGTATTTGGGTGATAGGTCCTTGGTCCCAAATATTGGGGAAGATGCCAGAGCTGAGGATGATCTTAAAGAGTTGAAGTATAGCCAGTTGGAATATGTTGTCTGTATATTTTATCATTTCATTTAGCATACCATCAACCCCACTGGACTCTTTGGGTTGGAGGGTTTGTGTTTTGTCCTGTAGTTCAATCAATGTAATTGGATAATCCAGTGGGTTCTGGAATCCAGTGTGTTCTGGTAGTCTGTAACAGTTGATTCTAAGTGTTGTACTTGACCTTGTAGATGTTGTTGCTGTTTGTTCTTTGTTATAGAGCCAAACAGATTGGAGAAATGGTTTACCCAAACATCTCCATTTTGGATAGATACATCTTAGAGTTGTTGTTTGTTCAGTGTTTTCCAATTATCCCAGAAGTGGTTAGATTCTATGGATTCCACAATGACATTGAGCTGATTTTTGATGTGCCGCTCCTTCTTTTTCTGTTGTGTATTTCTGTATTGTTTTAGTGAATCACCATATGGGGCGACAGGTAGCCTATTGGTTAGATCATTGGGCCAGTAACCGAAAGGTTGCTAGATCAAATACCCGAGCTAACAAGGTAAACATTTGTCATTCTGCCCCTGAACAAGGTAGTTAAACTCACTGTTTGTAGGCAGTCATTTTAAAAATGAATTTTTTCTTAACTGAATTGCCTTGTTAAATTAAAAATAAAATAAATTGTAAAGGCTTAGAATCAGGTTTTCTGGGTCTCTATGTTTTTGGCTGGATATGTTTCTCAATTTCATTCTTAGGTTTGTTTCATTCTTCTTTGTCATTGTTGTTACTTTTCTTAGGTTGTCTGCTTGACAATTTGAGATTTGATAGGGAAGCTGAGAGGTCAAATATACTGTTTAGGTTTTCAAACTGCTAAGTCTACACCTTCACTATTACAGTGAAACTATTTGTCCAGGAAATTGTCTAGAAAGGGTTGATTTTGTTGTTGCCTAATAGTTTTTTTGTAGATTTCCACAGTATTTTGCTTCCATCTATAGCATCATTCAATATTAGTCAGTTCCTTTGGCTTTTATACCTCACGATTGATAGCTCTGTTCAAGTAGAGTGTGATTTTGCTGTAATGTGATAGGGGTGTCAGTGGACTGACTGTGAACGTGCTTCCACACTCTCTCGCTCTCTCTCTCTGTATTTCTTTGTCAGACCTTAAGTAAGT
The DNA here is from genome assembly GCF_018296145.1 of Oncorhynchus tshawytscha. Classification (NCBI taxonomy): domain Eukaryota; kingdom Metazoa; phylum Chordata; class Actinopteri; order Salmoniformes; family Salmonidae; genus Oncorhynchus; species Oncorhynchus tshawytscha. The sequence goes on along the minus strand of NC_056457.1, from coordinate 37,948,028 downwards.
CTTGTTCTTCGTAAGCAGGTAGTTTTACGGATGGCCTTAACAGCACTGATCCATGGGTGTTGGAAATGAACTGCCCCTGATCCCACTCTCTTCCTCTCCTCCCTGATCCCACTCTCCTCCTCTCCTCCCTGATCCCACTCTCCTCCTCTCCTCCCTGATCCCACTCTCCTCCTCTCCTCCCTGATCCCACTCTCCTCCTCTCCTCCCGGATCCCACTCTCCTCCTCTCCTCCCTGATCCCACTCTCCTCCTCTCCTCCCTGATCCCACTCTCCTCCTCTCCTCCCTGATCCCACTCTCCTCCTCTCCTCCCTGATCCTCCTCCTCTCCTCCCTGATCCCTCTCCTCCTCTCCTCCCTGATCCCACTCTCCTCCTCTCCTCCCTGATCCCACTCTCCTCCTCTCCTCCCGGATCCCACTCTCCTCCTCTCCTCCCGGATCCCACTCTCCTCCTCTCCTCCCGGATCCCACTCTCCTCCTCTCCTCCCGGATCCCACTCTCCTCCTCTCCTCCCGGATCCCACTCTCCTCCTCTCCTCCCTTCTCTTATTTAGAGCTCTATGGACTTTATCCAACATGTTATTGGGCCCACACATAAACACAGCCATACTCTGGACCTGGTTATTACCAAGGGGCTTTCTACTGGGCCCACCCATAACCACAGCCGTACTCTAGACCTGGTTAATACCAAGGGGCTTTCTCCTGGGCCCAGCCATAACCACAGCCATACTCTGGACCTGGTTATTACCAAGGGGCTTTCTCCTGGGCCCACCCATAACCACAGCCGTACTCTAGACCTGGTTAATACCAAGGGGCTTTCTACTGGGCCCACCCATAACCACAGCCATACTCTGGACCTGGTTATTACCAAGGGGCTTTCTCCTGGGCCCACCCATAACCACAGCCGTACTCTAGACCTGGTTAATACCAAGGGGCTTTCTACTGGGCCCACCCTTAACCACAGCCGTACTCTAGACCTGGTTAATACCAAGGGGCTTTCTCCTGGGCCCACCCATAACCACATCCATACTCTAGACCTGGTTATTACCAAGGGGCTTTCTTTAGACATATCCTCTATTGTTGATGTTGCTTTTTCTGATGAACTCTGGGGATTTATACAACCTTCCTGCCCATAGAACAGGGTAATACTGAATGCAGGATTAAGAAACAATACAGTCGTTTGCGAAAGTATTCAGCCCCCTTGGCCATTTTCCTATTTTGTGGCCTTACAACCTGGAATTAAAATAGATTTTTGGGGGGTTTGTATCATTTGATTTACACAACATGCCTACCACTCTGAAGGCGCAAAATATTGTTTATTGTGAACCAAACAAGAAATAAGACAACAACAAAAAATGAGCTTGCATAACTATTCACCACCCCTGAAGTCAATACTTTGTAGAGCCACCTTTTTTCAGCAATTACAGCTGCACGTCTCTTGGGGTATGTCTCTATAAGCTTGGCACTTCCAGCCACTGGGATTTTTGCCAATTCTTCAAGGCTAAACTGCTCCAACTCCTTCAAGTTGGATGGATTCTGCTGGTGTACTGCAGTCATACCACAGATTCTCAATTGGATTGAGGTCTGGGCTTTGATTGGGCCATTCCAAGACATTTAAATGTTTTTCTTTAACCACTCAAGTGTTGCTTTAGCAGTATGCTTAGGGTCACTGTCCTGCTGGAAGGTGAACCTCCGTCCCAGTCTCAAATCTCTGAAAGACTGAAACCAGTTTCCCTCAATAATTTCCCTATATTTAGCACCATCCATCATTCCTTCAATTCTGACCAGTTTCCCTGTCCCTGCCAATGAAAAACATCCCCACAGCATGATGCTGCCACCAACATGCTTCACTTTGGGGATAGGGTCTCGGGGTGATGAGAGGTGTGGGCTTTGAGCCAGACATTGCATTTTCCTTGATGGCCAAAAAGCTCAATTTTAGTCTCATCTGACCAGAGTACCTTCCTCCATGTTTGGGGAGTCTCCCACGTGCCTTTTGGCGAATACCAAACGTTTTTGCTTATTTTTTCCTTTAAACAATTGCTTTTTTTCTGGCCACTCTTCTATAAAGCCCAGTTCTGTGGAGTGTACGACAAAGTGGTCCAATGGACACATACTCCAATCTCCGCTGTGGAGCTTAGCAGCTCCTTTAGGGTTATCTTTGGTCTCTTTGTTGCCTCTCTGATTAATGCCCTCCTTGCCTGGTCCGTGAGTTTTGGTGGGCAGCCCTCTCTTGGTAGGTTTGTTGTGGTGCCATATTCTTTACATTTTTTGATAATGGAGTTTAATATTCAAAGTTTCTGATATGTTTTTATAACTTGATCTGTACCAGGTAACCCACTATACCACCAACCCTGATCTGTACCAGGTAACCCACTATACCACCAACCCTGATCTGTACCAGGTAACCCAATATACCACCAACCCTGATCTGTACCAGGTAACCCAATATACCACCAACCCTGATCTGTACCAGGTAACCCACTATACCACCAACCCTGATCTGTACCAGGTAACCCAATATACCACCAACCCTGATCTGTACCAGGTAACCCAATATACCACCAACCCTGATCTGTACCAGGTAACCCAATATACCACCAACCCTGATCTGTACCAGGTAACCCAATATACCACCAACCCTGATCTGTACCAGGTAACCCACTATACCACCAACCCTGATCTGTACCAGGTAACCCAATATACCACCAACCCTGATCTGTACCAGGTAACCCAATATACCACCAACCCTGATCTGTACTTCTCCACAACTTTGTCCCCGACCTGTTTGGAGAGCTCCTTCGTCTTCATGGTGCCGCTTGCTTGGTGGTGCCCCTTGCTTAGTGGTGTTGCAGACTCTGGGGCCTTTCAGAACAGGTGTATATATACTGAGATCATGTGACAGATCATGTGACACTTAGATTGCACACAGGTGGACTTTATTTAACAAATTATGTGACTTCTGAAGGTAATTGGTTGCTTCCAGATCTTATTTAGGGGCTTCTTATTTAGGGGCTTCATGAATACATAAGCACTCAACACTTTTCTGTTTTAAATTTAAGAAAATAATAATTTAAACCTGTTATTGTTTTCATTTCACTTCAAACTATTTGGACTATTTTGTTTATGTCCATCACATGAAATCCAACTGGTTGACAATGGTTGCCACAGACATGCTCAGGAAAGAGAAACACAACTTAAAGCCTTCTTACATGCCTTCTCGAACCTATCCTTACCACCTTCCTCAAAACACTTCTTAAAAGTGCATATCTGAAGTGGTGCAAACTATCTTTAATCACTTCCTGTTCACAGTCACTTTCCCCACTGCACTAAAAACTCCTATGATGAAACAGCTTCTGGGGAAAAGTAATATAGATTATTCAGCTCTCAGACACTCTCCAACCTGCCATTTATAAGCAACATTCTGGAAAAATTGGTGTTCAAACAACTGAATTATTGTTTAAGTGCCAACTGTATTTAAAAAAACAAATCCAGTCTGGTTTTTGTGCCCAACACAGCACAGAGACAGCCTTAGTTTAAGTGATAAATTATATTAGAGCCAACGCAGATGCAAAATTATTAGACTTTATTAATGGATACTTGGATGGCTCACAACTTCCTCCAGCTAAATCAGGCCGAAGCAAAGAGAGAGAATATTTAATTGACGGGCAATAAAGACAGACCACCAGGGGAAAAAAAGCTCTGTGTTATTTAAGATTCTGAACTAAATTTCAAATGACACATTAGGAATCTGACCAAAATATATTTTTACCACCTGAGGAACATTGCCAAGATGTGGCCGTTTTTCTATCGGGCTGATACAGAGAGACTCAAAATGCTGTCTGGTCTAGAAAGCCGTTGGTCAACTGCAAAACATACAGAATGCTGCAGGGTACTGACCAAGACCAGACAGAGAACACACTACCCCAGTTTAATGGTCTCTGCACTGTAAAACATACAGAATGCTGCAGGGTACTGACCAAGACCAGACAGAGAACACACTACGCCAGTTTAATGGTCTCTGCACTGTAAAACATACAGAATGCTGCAGGGTACTGACCAAGACCAGACAGAGAACACACTACCCCAGTTTAATGGTCTCTGCACTGTAAAACATACAGAATGCTGCAGGGTACTGACCAAGACCAGACAGAGAACACACTACCCCAGTTTAATGGTCTCTGCACTGTAAAACATACAGAATGCTGCAGGGTACTGACCAAGACCAGACAGAGAACACACTACCCCAGTTTAATGGTCTCTGCACTGTAAAACATACAGAATGCTGCAGGGTACTGACCAAGACCAGACAGAGAACACACTACCCCAGTTTAATGGTCTCTGCACTGTAAAACATACAGAATGCTGCAGGGTACTGAACAAGACCAGACAGAGAACACACTACCCCAGTTTAATGGTCTCTGCACTGTAAAACATACAGAATGCTGCAGGGTACTGACCAAGACCAGACAGAGAACACACTACCCCAGTTTAATGGTCTCTGCACTGTAAAACATACAGAATGCTGCAGGGTACTGACCAGGACCAGAGAGAACACATTACACTGGTTTTAAGGTCTCAGCACTGGCTGCCTGTGAGTTTTAGAATTCATTTTAAGATTATTTTATTGGTTTTTAAAATCAATCCACGACTGCGCAGCCCAATACATGTCAGACATGATTTTAAGTTATGTACCAAGTAGGTCCCTCAGGTTCTCTGGCATGGGCCTTTTAACTATCCGAAAACCTAGGACCAAAAGAGGCATGGAGAGGCAGCCTTTAGTTATTATGCCCCCAGCCTCTGGAATAGCCAGAGAACCTGACGGGGGCTGAAACTGTGGACATACTGTATTTAAAAGTGATTAAAACACCTTGTTGGTTTTGCTTGTCCTCAAGGTGCACTTTATTTGTTCAATTTGTGTAATTCTTCAAAAAAATGTTTTTACTTATGCTTGTTTCAGCTTTTATTTTAATTTTTTTTTTTAATGTTTCCTGAAGAAAACATTGTGCTGCATGTATAACATGTGCTGTATAAATACAACTTTATATGATTTGATCTCCTCTCCTCTTCTCACCTCCCTGCTCCCCTCCCCTCTCCCCCTTCTCCCCTCCTTTCCTCCCTGCTCCCCTACTCTCCTTTACTCCCTGCTCCCCTCTCCTTCCCACCTGCTCCCCTCTCCTTCCTCCCTGCTCCCCTCTTCTTCCTCCCTGCTCCCCTTCCTCCCTGCTCCCCTTCCTCCCTGCTCTCCTCTCCTCTCCTCTCCTCTCCTCTCCTCTCCTCTCCTCTCCTCTCCTCTCCTCTCCTCTCCTCTCCTCTCCTCTCCTCTCCTCTCCTCTCCTCTCCTCTCCTCTCCTCTCCTCTCCTCTCTCCTCTCCTCTCCTCTTAAATGTTCCTGTCATAAACTCCAGTGCATTACTTTGTGTTTATATGTTGTGTGTGTTTGTGTGTGTGTTGCACATGGGTATGTAGCCTGAAGTTGTATCACTTGCTCTTTCGTATTGTTAGCTTTTCGAGTGGTGACGACTGATCAGATGCTTCAGGATGACGTTCATGTCTGCTTGAAAGGCAGAGGTCCTGGGTTCAATGTGAGCAGCGTGAAATTCACTGTGTCCTTGCCAGCCTGAATTCTCTGGAACCATATGATATGTGTTTGTTGCCTGGTTTCCTGCCAGTGATAGCAACATTTGTCGGCAAATTATTTCTCCCTCCGTCAGCTCTGGATGAAACAACACATTGTGCATCCTTCTGTTGTCCGCAGGAAGAGAGGGAACGAGAGAGAGGAAGAGAGGGATGGAGCATCTGTGTTTGGGTTATTTATGTCTAAATCAGCACTCCTCATCCTCCAGACAGTAGAAGGGGAGACAGAGAGAGAGAGATACACAGAGAGAGAGAGAGAGAGAGAGAGAGAGATGGCTAAAACAACAAACACTAAAACAATCTAGGAAAAAGAGGAACAGCTCAATGTGATTGAAGAATCAAATCAGATCACTTCTGTTCTGCAAAACTGATAGAGACATACCCCAAGTGACTTACAGCTGTAATCACAGCAAAAGGTGGCGCTACAAAGTATTAACTTAAGGGGGCTGAATAATTTTGCACGCCCAATTTTTCAGTTTTTGATTTGTTAAAAAAGTTTGAAATGTCCAATAAATGTCGTTCCACTTCATGATTTTGTCCCACTTGTTGTTGATTCTTCACAAAAAAATACAGTTTTATATCTTTATGTTTGAAGCCTGAAATGTGGCAAAAGGTCGCAAAGTTCAAGGGGGCCGAATACTTTCGCAAGGCACTGTATTTATCCAACATGTTGATAAACCACTTCACCAACCTTTTCGGAGTTTAACAAAGAACCAAAACATATACAAGATAATTTACACAACTTAGAGTTCTTTAAAGACTAACAGAACCCTCTGGATTCTAAAATGACATTGGATGAGCCACAGGACAAAATACAAACCCTCCAACCCTAGAAGGCCTGTGTTATTGATGGTATACTAAACCAAATGATAAAATATACAGACCACAAATTCAAATGTGCTATTCTTTAACTGTTCCTCAGCTCTGGCATCTTCCCCAGTATTTCGAACCAACGTCAAATCACCCGAATCCACAAAAGTGGAGACAAGTTTGACCCCAGTAATTACAGTGGAATCTGCGTCCACAACATTCTATGAAAAATCCTCTGTAGGATCATCAACAGAAGACTCCAACATTTGATTCCTATACAAACTGATGGGAAGTAGTTTTGGTGGAAAAACATATGAAATCATAAGGTCTATGTACACAAACAACACATATTTATTTCCTAAGGGCTGTGTGGTGAGACAGGGATGCAGCTTGAGCCCAACACTCTTCAACATATACAGGTCTCATCAAACCTGATAATCTTTTGCCTTACACTTTCAGAGTCTTTCACATGCCTTTTCTCAAACTCCAGGCTTGCAGTTATGTAGCTTTTTCTCAGGCTTCCATCCGGCCACTCTCCCATAAAGCCCAGTTTGGTGAAGCTCTGTAGAGCTTGTTACCCTTCTGGAAGGTTCTCCCATCTCAGCCAAGGAACTCTGTAGTTCTGTCAGAGTTGTCATTGGCTTCTTGGTCACCTCCTTGACCAAGGTCCTTCTTGCCCGGTGGCTAACTTTGGTTGGACGACCAGCTCAAGGCAGAGTCTGGGTATTTCCATATTTTTTTCAATTTCCCAATGATGAGATACAGTGGGGCAAAAAAGTATTTAGTCAGCCACCAATTGTGCAAGTTCTCCCACTTAAAAAGATGAGAGAGGCCTGTAATTTTCATCATAGGTACTCTTCAACTATGACAGACAAAATGAGAAAAAATATCCAGAAAATCACATTGTAGGATTGACACACTACATGCCGGTTACACAGTCAGAGATGAAGCCTAGTCGAAGACTACACAGCTCCTGTCAATGGAGAGCTGCATTAGGAGGCATTGCTTTAGTCTAGGACTAGACTTAACCCATGTCTAGGAAACCATTCTTAGTGTAGTAGTTATTTAGTCGTCTTCCTTGTTGTTTCTGTAAACTCTTATGTTGGACACATCAGATTACATTTAAATAAGGGCATACACCCATAATAGAAAAGTTTAAACCCTTATTGGTGTAATTAATTTAGTGGCTGTTTCATGTTGCGTCAGACACTTCTGTTTGATGGTCGTGACACATGTTGAGTGATTTTATAGTCTAATCATGTTCTTTTTATAAACCCCACGTAGGTTGTCCTGTAGCCCTCTGAGCCAGTAACAATGACACAACATCACTGTGTTGCTGGCACTGCATTACTTAACCACACAGTTGCATTACTATTCCAGTCTGCACACTATTCCCAGATGGGAACACCAGTCATCCCACCTGTGAACAGCTGCACAAAGGCCGAGCAGCAGTGGCATAAGCCAAGGAATGTTTTAATAGCTATACCACATATCAACCCCATATTGTTGTAATCACATCATAATGCAAAGCAATTATTTCATGAACACTTAAATCGTCTCATGATTAAATTTAGAATAGTGACCTTGTACTGCCATTTTACAGGGTCTGAAACCTGGACCCATAGGCAACAGAAGGAGGGATTTGGTATTCCCTAGTAGCCAGTAAAGTAGGTAGTACTCCCTAGTAGCCAGTATAGTAGCCAGTATAGTAGGTATTATTCCCTAGTAGCCAGTATAGTAGCTAGTATTCCCTAGTAGCCAGTATAGTAGGTAGCATTCTCTAGTACCCAGTATAGTATCCAGTATAGTAGCCAGTATAGTAGGTAGTATTCCCTAGTAGCCAGTATTGTAGGTAGCAACTGGTCATATCCTATTACACTTTGACTATATACAAATATTGATTATCAGGTGTTTTCAAGTGTTTCGATTGTCTAACCACAGCAGCAGCTGCTTTGCTTTACAGAAGTACACTCCACAGCGCCCTTCTTGGTCCGCTACCCGACCTCTCAGTTCCCCAGATAGAAGAGCTGTGACCCTATGTCCAAGCCATTGATCTGCGGCATGGGGAGGTCTGCTGAAAAGCTTTTAGTCGACTCCCACTTTGGAAAGGTACAGGTGGGGAGCCTCCTGTCCTACCAGCAGCCTCCAATCACAACGTGACACAATTAATCTCTCAATGTGGATTCTAAGATGAGCAATATCTTGATGGACCTGTGCTGCTGGCATTTGACTCTGTTTAGACAGAAAGGGTGGAGGTAAAGACCTTGCCTGGCACACAGTCATCAATGAGGAACCCCCTTGTCTGCCATCACTGACATGTCTTCAGTGAGCAAGCCAAACAGTCCTGATTGTTTGAATAGCTCTTTGTCGCTGATGGAGCCAGCATTCAATTCTGACAGACAAATAACTTCTCCACGTGGGGCCATCCCATCCATTTCAAGGTGCAGTGGGACCTGTAATGAGAGTGTGTAGAGGGAGACTGGCTGGCTGCTGGTATCTCAACTCAGTACAGTCAGTGATGACTTGGGTGTCTGGATACTTACTGAACTCCTTCGGCAACACAGCCTTGACATCTTCCGAAGACATCCATACAGAGACAGACCCCAGCAGAATGTAAAGGCAGTTGGCCCATGTGACAACCCTCCTGCTTACTGTCCAGTGATGGATGCCAAATCAGTCAGCGATGTCCTTCTCAGTTGACCCCAAGGACAAGGACATAGTGGAAGAGGAACAGATCATTCAGAATGTCTCTGTAGGACAAATGCACAAATCACTAACAGATATTTGCAGTGGGCTATAGCTTTTAGCTAAAGTGAAAAGTAACGTTGGTAAGACAATACAGTTAATCAGAAACGGGAGAACGTACTGGGTGGTTACACGGAAGTGTCACCTCCTTATTCCTCAGCTTGGCTCTCTGTGACACGGACAATATTGGCATTTGACAGTTCGAATGAGAGACCAAAAGGCCATCAGACGGTCATATGAGGCAAATCTACATGGGAAAAAACATTGATAGGTGTTATTTAACATGAAATGTAGTATCATAAATCTAAGACAGAAATGATGGTAGCTATGGAATATGGTGGCAGATAGCAAACAGTGTGACGTTTATGATGTAACAATGCTAAGCAGGGCTAGGTTTACCCACCTTGTGAAGGCCTGGATCTGATTCCACAAATCACTGCAGCCCAAAATGACTTCTCCCAGTCAAATCCTCTACTTTGTTCCGTAGGTCCTCAATCTCTCTCTGCATCTCTTCCCTCTCAATCAAAACCAGATCAACTGCAGCGGGCCCAGGCACTGCACAGTAGTCGTGGTCATGGTAGCTATCCATCTTTTTATCCTCTCCATCTTCAACATGGTTGTCCTCTACACATCCAGTCCTTGGTTTCTCCCTTCATTCCCAAACCCTTGCTCTTGCTTGGACATGGTAGATATTCCACTGGAATAGCAAAGGTACTTCTCCCTTCCTCAGACTTCGAAGTCCACTAGAAGATTCAATAAAATCGTCTTGTAAAAAGTGTCTACCACACACCTTGGAGTGACTTGTGACGGTGAAGTTTTCCCTGCCAATATTGATGCCCCATTTTTCTCTTAGCTCAGTATCATTGAGAAATTAGTGAAAACTCAACAAGGAGTATTTCGCTGAGGAGGTACACAATGGAACAGAGCAATATTCCATGGAGCTGACCTCTCGCCTCAAACTTTATGTTGCTCTTCTTCATTTCCTAACTTTCAATATGCCGCACCAACTAATAACGTTAACCTACTTGCTGGAAGCTAATGTTTGCTAGCTAAAGAGACAAAAAAAGACACAGAACACAATAATCGAATTACAAAAATCACCAACTGAACAGATAAACACCATTTAAGATTAATACAAAAAACACAATAGAAATATGATTATATTAATATACTGATTATATTAATATACTGATTGTGTTAACATACATATTATGTTAATATATTGATTATATTAATATGCTGATTCGGTTAATATACTGATTATGTTAATATACTGATTATGTTGATATACTGATTATGTTGATATACTGATTATGTTGATATCCTGATTATGTTGATACACTCATTATGTTGATATACTGATTATGTTGATATCCTGATTATGTTGATATACTGATTATGTTGATATACTGATTATGTTGATATCCTGATTATGTTAATACACTGATTATGTTGATATACTGATTATGTTGATATACTGATTATGTTGATACACTGATTATGTTGATATACTGATTATGTTGATATCCTGATTATGTTAATATACTGATTATGTTGATATACTGAGTATGTTGATATACTGATTATGTTGATATACTGATTATGTTGATACACTGATTATGTTAATATACTGATTATGTTGATATACTGATTATGTTGATACACTGATTATGTTGATATACTGATTATGTTGATACACTGATTATGTTAATACACTGATTGTGTTAATATAGTGATTATGTTAATATATTGATTATGTTAATATACTGATTATATTAATATACTGATTATGTTAATATACTGATTATGTTAATATACTGATTATGTTGATACACTGATTATGTTAATACACTGATTGTGTTAATATAGTGATTATGTTAATATATTGATTATGTTAATATACTGATTATATTAATATACTGGGATATTGATAAAACAAGTGACTTCGAGGCAAGTATGGCTACAATCAGGATGACAGGATGCGATCGGGACAGGAAGCTATGTATCGGGAAGGAAGTTGAGGGGAAGTGGGTGTTGCTACGTTGTGCATAAGGTCTATTAGGTTGAGGTCAGGGGATTGTGGAGGCCAGGTCATCTGATGCAGCACCATCACTCTCTTTCTTGGTCAAATTAAACAAATTAAACAAATTAAACATGTATGATGAAATGGAAAATGAAAGGTGGATCGGCGATGGCTAGAAGGCCGGTGACGTCGACCACTGAACGCCGCCCGAACTAGGAGAGGGACCAACTTTGGGGGAAGTCGTGACACTGGAGGTGTGTTTTGGGTCATTGTCCTGTTGAGAAATAAATGATAGTCCCACTAAGCACAAACCAGATGGGTTGGCGTATCACTGCAAAATGCTCTGCTAGCCATGCTGGTTAAGTGTGCATTGAATTCTAAATATATCACAGACAGTATCACCAGCAAAGCACCCCCACACCATCACACCTCCTCCTCCATGTTTCACGGTGGGACTCACGCAGAGATCATCTGTTCACCTACACTGACCAAAACAACAAGTTTGATCTTCCAAAAGAAAGCCAGATCTCATGGAAATAAATTCCAGTTCACCCTAGAAGAGGTAAACAGTAACCACACCACCAATTATACCTAACTCAGTCTTAACATCACAGCATCAGGGCGGTTAGACACCGCTATCAAAACACTGGCGGAGAAAGCAAGGTGAGAATACTACTCAGTAAAGAAAACAATGCAGAAAAGTAACCCTCTTATCCAACCAATTCTAATGTATGGCAGTGAAATATTGGGCCCATTATAACAGTGAAATATGGGGCCCATTATTACAGTGAAATATGGAGCCCATTATTACAGTGAAATATGGGGCCCATTATTACAGTGAAATATGGGGCCCACTATAACAGTGAAATATGGGGCACACTATAACAGTGAAATATGGGGCCCACTATAACAGTGAAATATGGGGCCCACTATAACAGTGAAATATGGGGCACACTATAACAGTGAAATATGGGGCCCATTATAACAGTGAAATATGGGGCCCACTATAACAGTGAAATATGGGGCCCATTATAACAGTGAAATATGGGGCCCATTATAACAGTGAAATATGGGGCCCACTATAACAGTGAAATATGGGGCCCATTATAACAGTGAAATATGGGGCCCACTATAACAGTGAAATATAACAGTGAAATATGGGGCCCAGTGAAATTGGGGCCCATTACAGTGAAATATGGGGCCCATGGGCCCATTATAACAGTGAAAACACATTATTACAGTGAAATATGGGGCCCACGATAACAGTGAAAACACACGTCATATAGGACAAAAACCCTCACAGAAAAAGTGCATCTTGAATTTTCAAAAACATGTACATTACATAGAAGCTGACTTCCTCTTCTACTGCCCGTTGGAAAAAAAGGCATGCAAATTCTGAGTTCACCTAGACCAATCACATGATTGGTTCATACAAACAAAAAAGCATTTATGGACAACAGTCTCTGCCCAGAGAGTGACCTCTTAACACCACTGTCCCCATGGGCTAAACTTACACAGCTGGAGGTGAATAATAAGAACACATGAATCAACTATTGGCGGAGTTGGGTGAAAGGTCAGAAAAAGGTGGAACGCTTCCGAACTGGTAAAGAGACTTCACTTTAGCTGAATACTTAAACTGTCTAGAAGACCCCAAACAAAGAACAACCTTAATTAAATATAAAATGAGTGATCATAGTCTGGCAGTTGAAACCAGACACCATCAATAAACATGGTTAGCTGGAGAGGACAATTTCCAATCACCTGCCACAAATAAATATTCATTATAGACTCCTTCTTCCTGAAAATTCCAAATGAAAATGTCTAAATTCACAGAACAATCACACCAACTTTGTGGGGAAAGTTAATTTCTGATTAGTTTTTTGTGAGAAATGACTTTCAAAAGACAGAAATGGAAATGCATAAATGTATTTGTCTTAAGGACATTACAACATTGAAAATACAAAATACGGGTCTGTGGCAAAGAAGGGGGTCGAGTGATAAATGGCAGATATCTGCCCGATCACTAAAATGGCCACCCCTGTCAGAACTACAGATGACAAAATGGCCGACCGCCAAAACTACAAGTCCCAGAAGCAAGGGGAACCCTCAGAAGGTGGAGCCGACCCACAGATAAAGGGTCAAGAAAAACCAGGAAGAGGAAGAGAGAGTGCTGGAAGGATCTATGAACAATAGAGAAAGAGACTATAGAGATTGGCTGGATTTACCGTGTATGAGCTGGATTGTTTTGGACTTACCTGTTGGCGTTTGGACCTGGACCTACCGAGAACCCGATTCGTGTACCGAACCCTGCTATCCTTGACCTCGCCTACGGCCTGGGTGGACCAGGACGGAGAAACAAACACACAGGTACTGTCCTGTTCGAAAGAACTCTCATTCTTGGGTGATCTGGTGACAGTTTACCACTTAATTTGTGACAAACGCTCCTAACCTTGAAGAGGTTTGCCACAGGGTCCTTGGAAATTACAAATAAGCGCTTGAAAAAGTCCTTAAAAAGTTCTTAAATTTGACTTGCCAATGTCTGTTTAAATCCTGTAGGCTACTGGATTTGCCCAAATGTAAGAGAAAATCACCCGCTATTGAAATGATGTGCACATTACTCACTTTCCTGACAGATCTTGACCCAGGCCAGTATACATTTTATATAACCATTGGTAAACTTAAGCTGAATTTCAAAGTTATGTGTGTTTGTCAACCCGCCCAAAAAAGTAAAATGTCAGAGTATGTGTGTGTGTGTGTGTGTGTGTGTGTGTGTGTGTGTGCGCGTGTGTGTGCGCGTGTGTGTGTGTGTGTGTGTGTGTGTGTGTGTGTGTGTGTGTGTGTGTGTGTTGGAGGGTCAGTGAAGAATGTGTGTGTGTGTGTTGGAGAATGTGTGTGTGTGTTGGAGGCTCAGTGGAGTATGTGTGTGTGGTTAGAGTCCAGTGAGTGTACGTACAGTACATCAAGCCTTTGCAAGACAGTCAATGCAAAAAATCATAATAAATAGTAATAAAATAAGGGGGTTCATGTAAATTGTCCAGGTAGTCATTTGATTAACTGTTCAGCAGCCTTATGGGGGTAGAAGTTGTTCAGAGTCCTGTTGGTTCCAGATTGGGGGCATCTGTACTGCTTGCCGTGCGGTAGCAGAGAGAACGGTCTATGACTTGGGTGGCTGGGGTCTTTGACAATTTTCATGGCTTTTCTCTGACACCGCCTGATATAGAGGTCATGGATGGCCGGTTGCTTCACCCCAGTGATGTACTGGGTCGTTCGCACGACCCTCTGTAGCACCTTCCGGTCGGAGGCCGAGCAGTTACCATACCAGGTGGTGATGCAACCGTTCAGCCATACCAGGTGGTGATGCAACCGTTCAGCCATACCAGGTGGTGATGCAACCGTTCAGCCATACCAGGTGGTGATGCCACCGTTCAGCCATACCAGGTGGTGATGCCACCGTTCAGCCATACCAGGTGGTGATGCCACCGTTCAGCCATACCAGGTGGTGATGCCACCGTTCAGCCATACCAGGTGGTGATGCCACCGTTCAGCCATACCAGGTGGTGATGCCACCGTTCAGCCATACCAGGTGGTGATGCCACCGTTCAGCCATACTAAGTGGTGATGCAACCGTTCAGCCATACCAGGTGGTGATGCAACCGTTCACCCATACCAGGTGGTGATGCTCTCAATGGTGCAGCTGGATGACTTTTTGAGGATCTGAGGTACCATGTCATATCTTTTCAGCCTCCTGATGGGGAAGAAGCGTTGTCGTGACGTCTTCACGACTGTCTTGGTGTGTTTGGACCATGTTAGTTTGTTGGTGATGTGGACACCACGGAACTTGAAACTCTCAACCTGCTCCACTACAGCCTCGTCGATGAGAATGGGGGCGTGCTCGGTCCTCCTTTTCCTGTAGTCCACATTCATCTCCTTTGTCTTGCACACATTAGGAGAAAGGTTGTTGTCCTGGCACCACACTGCTAGGTCTCAGACCTCCTCCGTATAGGCATCGTTGTCGGTGATCAGGCCTACCACCCTCATGCCAACTTAATGACGTGTGTTAACGGAGGTTCATCTAATACTTGTGATCGCTCTTTCTCTCCAGTCTGCCTGCTCATAATATGCAAAATGACAATCGCAAAACACAACACGTTTTCATGTTCAACTTTCTTTATAAAATCAAATAGTTTGCCCTAATGAATAGTTATTGTCCATTTTTATGAATAGGAAAAAATATTAGCCATATCACTCTCCCTTTAGATTTTTAAATAAGATAAACTCAAATGAAATAGTTGTACTTTGCTCTGTGTACGAACGTTGGTATCAGTGGTAGTAATTCATGAATTGTTTTGTCACCTTAATATTCTCCTGTTTCCAGCCCCGTTGCTCTGTCAGAGACAAAGCATACGCCAGACATTACCTCCAACAATGGTCTCACGGCTCGCAAGATACACATTTCATCACTGATGCCTGCAGAGGACCGGTCATCAATTTGATTGTTTAAAAGTAATTCTACCTAACCTTGATTGACTTCTTTCATTTCTTGACTTAAACAGTCCGTTCATTTCTCTAGCAATCTCTCACTCCATCTCTATCTCTAACTCACACTATCTCTCTGTCTCTAACTCACACTCTCTCTGTCTCGCTCACTCCATCTCTCTATCGCTATCTCTAATTCACGCTCTCTCTGTCTCGCTCACTCCATCTCTCATACTATCTCTCTGTCTCTCTCACCCCATTACATCATTGTGTATGTATTCACATGGCTTGTGAGATAATTCTGTTGTTTTCTCATTTCCAGTGTTTCCAATGTCTTTCTTCCCATCTCCCCCTTAACGGACAGTCGTGTCTGTATGTAATGGCCCTGAGTCACCCATCATCAGCTCTACCAGACATCAGCCTGCCTGGAAACATTTACACATATTACAACACACAGATTGATCCAAAGATTGAGCGAATCAACTCTGTTTCACCTGGAATCTCCCTGTGTATTAGCATGTGTAAACCTCTCCTTGTGTAATCTCTCTCTATCTCTCTCTCTCTCTCTTTCCAGCTCTCTGTGTTTAGGGGCAAATATCACTCTAGTTTGCTCTGTTTTTTTTTGTGAATGTGTCAAGTAATTATCTTTTTGTTTTCTCATGATTTGGTTGGTTCTAATTGTGCTGCTGTCCTGGGGCTCTGTGGGGTGTGTTTGTGTTTGTGAACAGAGCCCCAGGACCAGCTTGCTTAGGGGACTCTTTTCCAGGTTCATCTCTCTGTAGGCTGGCTTTGTTATGGAAGGTTTGGGAATCGCTTCCTTTTAGGAAGTGTTAGAATTTAACAGCTCTTTTCTGGTTTTTCATAATTAGCGGGTATTGGCTTAATTCTGCATCATTTGGTGTTTTACGTTGTACAATGATGATCATTTTTCTAAGAGAGAGACAACAATAAGGTAAATAGGTAGCATGTCTACCACTAATATCTCTACCACCATTACCACTAGTAACATTTATACCACTAGTATCTCTACTACTACCATTACCACTAGTAGTATTTATACCACTAATATCTCTACCATTACCACTAGTAGTATTTATACCACTAATATCTCTACCATTACCACTAGTAGTATTTATACCTCTAATATCTCTACCATTACCACTAGTATCATTTATACCTCTAATATCTCTACTACTACCATTAGTAGTAGTAGTAGAGATATTACTACTACCATTAGTAGTAGTAGTAGTAGTATCATTTATACCTCTAATATCTCTACCACCATTACCACTAGTATCATTTATACCTTTAATATCTCTACTACTACCATTACCATTAGTATCATTTATACCTCTATTATCTCTACTACCATTACCATTAGTATCATTTATTCTTCTAATATCTCTACCATTACCACTAGTAGTATTTATACCTCTAATATCTCTACCATTACCACTGGTAGTATTTATACCTCTATCTCTACCATTACCACTAGTATCATTTATACCTCATACATATCTACCAACATTACCACTAGTATCATGTCTACCTCTAAAATCTCTACTACCATTAGTATAATTTATACCTCTATCTCTACCACCATTACCACTAGTATCATTATACCTCTAATATATCTACCATTACCACTAGTAGTATTTATACCTCTAATATCTCTACCATTACCACTAGTATCAGTTATACCTCTAGTATCTCTACCACCAGTACCACTAGTATCATTATACCTCTAATATCTCTACTACCAATGGTATAATTTATACCTCTATCTCTACCACCATTACCACTAGTATCATTATACCTCTAATATATCTACCACCATTACCACTAGTATCATTTATACCTCTATCTCTACCACCATTACCACTAGTATCATTATACCTCTAATATATCTACCACCATTACCACAAGTATCATTATACCTCTATCTCTACCACCATTACCACTAGTATCATTATACCTCTATCTCTACCATTACCACTAGTATCATTTATACCTCTAATATATCTACCACCATTACCACTAGTATCATTATACCTCTATCTCTACCATTACCACTAGTATCATTTATACCTCTATCTCTACTACCATTACCACTAGTATCATTTATACCTCTATCTCTACCACCATTACCACTAGTATCATTATACCTCTAATATATCTACCACCATTACCACTAGTATCATTTATACCTCTATCTCTACCACCATTACCACTAGTATCATTATACCTCTAATATATCTACCACCATTACCACTAGTATCATTTATACCTCTATCTCTACCACCATTACCACTAGTATCATTAACCCTCTAATATATCTACCAACATTACCACTAGTATCATTATACCTCTATCTCTACCATTACCACTAGTATCATTTATACCTTTAATATCTCTACCACCATTACCACTAGTATCATTTATACCTTCAATATCTCTACTACCACCATTACCACTAGTATCATTTATACCTAGTATCATTTCTCTACCACCATTACCACTAGTATCATTTATACCTTTAATATCTCTACTACTACCATTACCACTAGTATCATATATACCTCTAAAATCTCTACCATAACCACTAGTAGTATTTATACCTCTAATATCTCTATTACCATTAGTATCATTTATTCTTCTAATATCTCTACCGTTACCACTAGTAGTATTATTAGCTCTACCAACATTACCATTAGTATCATTTATTCTTCTAATATCTCTACCATTACCACTAGTAGTATTTATACCTCTAATATCTCTACCATTACCACTGGTAGTATTTATACCTCTATCTCTACCATTACCACTAGTATCATTTATACCTCATACATATCTACCAACATTACCACTAGTATCATGTCTACCTCTAAAATCTCTACTACCATCACCACTAGTATCAGTTATACCTCTAGTATCTCTACCACCAGTACCACTAGTATCATTATACCTCTAATATCTCTACTACCATTAGTATAATTTATACCTCTATCTCTACCACCATTACCACTAGTATCATTATACCTCTAATATATCTACCACCATTACCACTAGTATCATTTATACCTCTATCTCTACCACCATTACCACTAGTATCATTAACCCTCTAATATATCTACCAACATTACCACTAGTATCATTTATACTTCTATCTCTACCACCATTACCACTAGTATCATTATACCTCTAATATATCTACTACCATTACCACTAGTATCATTATATCTCTATCTCTACCATTACCACTAGTATCATTTATACCTCTATCTCTACCACCATTACCACTAGTATTATTATACCTCTAATATATCTACTACCATTACCACTAGTATCATTATACCTCTATCTCTACCATTACCACTAGTATCATTTATACGTCTATCTCTACTACCATTACCACTAGTATCATTATACCTCTATCTCTACCATTACCACTAGTATCATTTATACCTCTATCTCTACTACCATTACCACTAGTATCATTATACCTTTAATATTTCTACTACTACCATTACCACTAGTATCATTTATACCTCTCTCTACCACCATTACCACTAGTATCATTTATACCTTTAATATCTCTACTACTACCATTACCACTAGTATCATTTATACCTCTATCTCTACCACCATTACCACTAGTATCATTTATACCTCTATCTCTACCACCATTACCACTATTATCATTTATACCTCTATCTCTACTACCATTACCACTAGTATCATTTATACCTCTATCTCTACCACCATTACCACTAATATCATTTATACCTCTATCTCTACCATTACCACTAGTAGTATTTATATCTCTACCTACTAAATTAAATGTAGAACTAACTAGCTGTCATCCATCAGTACTACCAACTACCATCATCATTACTAGTAATACTGCTTCCACCACCATCATTAACCGCTTAATCATGGTGTTGGAGTCGTGAGTGAACAGGGAGTACAGGAGGGGACTGAGCATGCACCACTGCGGAGCTCCAGTGTTGAGGACCAGCGTGGCAGATGTGTTCCTACCTACCCTCACCACCTGGGCGTGGCCTGTCAGGAAGTCCAGGATCCAGTTACAGAGGGAGCTGTTTAGTCCCAGGGTCTGTAGCATTCTCACATAGGTGTTCCTTTTGTCCAGGTGGGAAAGGGCAGTGTGGAGTGCAATAGAGAGTGCATCATCTGTGGATCTGTTTGGGCGGCATGCAAATTGGAGTGGGTCTAGGGTTTCTGGGATAATGGTGTTGATGTGAGCCATTACCAGCCTTTCAAAGCACTTCATGGCTACAGATGTGAGTGCTACGGGTCTGTAGTCATATAGGCAGGTTGCCTTTGTGTTCTTGGGCACAGGGACTATGGTGGTCTGCATGAAGCATGTTGGTATTAGACTCAATCAGGGACGTGTTGAAAATGTCAGTGAAGACAACTGCCAGTTGGTCAGCACATGCTCGGAGCACACGTCCTGGTAATCCATCTGGCCCCGCAGCCTTGTGAATGTTGACCTGTTTAAAGGTCTTACTCATATCAGCTTCGGAGAGTGTGAATAAGCTACGGCTACGGAGACGTTCATGTAGTTCTTCTTGGGTTATTGGGTAATCTAATGGATTTCGGTTGTTTTAATGACTTTTTTAAAATGTCTAATTGATTAGGTTATATATTTTTTCATGGAATATTTTGTATAGATTATCAACATTTTTTTTTTTCAAATTCCTTCATCTAGTCCGTGTGCCGTTGTCATGATTAAATTTTTCCACATGTCCCAGAACGGAAGTTGGTCGATCGCTTTTTCAATTTCATCAGGTGTCTTATTGGTATAATAAAATGTATTGTTGTCACGCCCTGACCTTAGAGAGCCTTTTTTATTTCTCTATTTGGTTAGGTCGGGGTGTGATTTGGGTGGGCATTCTAGTTTTCTATTTCTTTGTTGGCTGGGTATGGTTCCCAATCAGAGGCAGCTGTCTATCGTTGTCTCTGATTGGGGATCATACTTAGGCAGCCATTTTTCCCACCTTAGATTGTGGGATCTTGTTTTTGCACAGTTGCTGTCTAGCCCTGCAGAACTTTATGTTCGGTTTTGTATTTAGTTGGAGTTCAGGATTATAAATCATGAACACTTTCCACACTGCGCTTTAGTCTCATTCATCTAACGACGGACATAACAATTGTGTTTCATGTTTTGCATTTTACATTTGTCTTAGGTGTTTTCTAATTGTTTTACATTCATTGTCAAATCTTTTTTCAGAAACTTATTTTTTTGTTTCTGATGTTACATTTCTTTTTCTCATGGATTTTTTTTTCAGTTCTGAGAAAACCAAAGGCCATATTGACCTTCTTTATTGTTTTGGTATTGTACGTTATTGAAGACCTGAAAATAATTATTCATTAGGTGTGCTTGCTGAAGGCAACTCCAGATTTAACTCCTAATGTTATTATTAATAGTATTACGTGATGCTATGCTACTAGCCTAGCTAGTAGCTGTGTAGCATAGCCTAACCTACATGATCTGCAGTGGACAGCTGTGTTGCTTAGCCTAACCTTAATAGTATTATGTTATGCTATGCTACTAGCCTAGCTAGTGTAGCGTAGTCTAACCTACATGATCTGCAGTGGACAGCTGTGTAGCTTAGCCTAACCTTAATAGTATTATGTTATGCTATGCTACTAGCCTAGCTAGTGTAGCATAGTCTAACCTACATGAGCTACACAGCTACTCACTGTAAATCATGTGGGCTCACTCTAACGATTTAACACGAAACAAACTTCAAAATGTCCGGATGGCTTGATATTTTTTTTTTATTTTTTTGTGTGATATTTTTATGTATTTATACTTTTTTAACTACACTGAACAAAAACATGGATGCAATATGTAAAGTCCAATTTTACATGAGCTGAAATTAAAAGATTTCAGAAATGATCCATACAAAAAAAAGCTTATTGCCCTCAAATGTGTTTACATCCCCTGTTAGGGAGCATTTCACTTTTGAGAAGATAATCCATCCACCTGACAGGTGTGACATATCAAGCAGCTGATTAAACGGCATGATCATTACAGGTGCACCTTGTGCTGGGGGACAATGAAAGGCCTCTTTAAAATGTGCAGTTTTGTCACACAACACAATGCCACAGATGTCTCAAGATTTGAGGGAGCGTGCAATTGGCATGCTGACTGCAGGGATATCCACCAGATCTGTTGCCAGAGAATTGAATGTTAATCTCCTCTACCATAAGTCGTAACGTAGTTTGAGAGTATTTGGCAGTACTTCTGACCAGCCTCACATCCGCAGACAGTGTGTATAGCGTTGTGTGGTGGAGTGGTTTGCTGATGTCAACGTTGTGAACAGAGTGCCCCATGGTGGTGGTGGGGTTATGGTATGGGCAGGCATAAGCTACGGACAACGAACACAATTGAATTTTATCGATGACAATTTGAATACACAGAGATACCGTGACGAGATCTTGAAGTCCATTGTGATGCCATTCATCCTCCTCCATCACCTCATGTTTCATCATGATAATGCACAGCCCCATGTCGCAAGGATCTGTACACAATTCCATATCCTGCATACTCACCAGACATGTCACCCATTGAACATTTTTTGGGATGCTCTGGATCGACGTGTACGACAACGTGTTCCAGACGCCGCCAATATTCAGCAACTTCGCAAGGCCATGGAAGAGGAGTGGGACAACACTCCACAGGCCACAGTCAACAGCCTGATCAACTCTACTCGAAGGAGATACATGATTCACACCAACTGACTGGTTTTCCGATCCATGCTTCGACCTTTATTTGTTTTAAAGGTATCTGTCGTCAACAGCTTCATATCTGTATTCCCAGTAGTGTGAAATTCCTATATTAGTGCCTAATAAATATATTTCAATTGACCTATTTCCTCATATGAAATGTAACTCAGTAAATATCTTTGAAATTGTTGCATGTTGCATGTCTATGTGTATAGCAATATGGAAATGACCTTCTGATGCATTTCAAAGCAAAAAATGGGCCAAAGAATCAAATGGTAAATAATATATATATATATATATATTCTACACATATCTCCTCTGTCACCGTTTAACAACTCCAAACCCATGTTGAGGTATTCAGACTGTCCCTACTAGATTGCTGTCAGGTATAATTTGTATAATTTAAAAAATAAATCTGCATACATTAACATGTGTTTTAATGAGAACCAAATCAATCATTCCATCTACCTACTTTTTCGACTATAACCAGTCACTATCATTACGTCTGCACTCGTTGTTAATACTATAACTTATTATATATATAACACTATAACTTATTTCACAACCGCTAATGCTTCAAAACAAGCTCGCAACCACACTTTTTTTTTAGTAAATTACTTTTCAAGTTTAATTTGGATTTAATGTTTCTCCCCATTATTCTCTCTCTCTTTTTCTCCCCATCTCTTTCTCTCTTCCTCCCTGTCTATCGTTTACTCCCCCTCCTCTCTCTTTCTCCCTCCCTCCACCTCTCTCATTTACACATCCACAGATTGAGACACCTCTGTGTCACCTGGAATTTCCTTTTTGTATTAGGATGTGTACATACATTATCCATCTCCCTCTCTCTCTGAAACAAATTGAACTTTTATAATAAATTACTTGCCTCCGTGATGAGATGCCAAAGTAGTGGTCAGACTTTCTAACACAACTCGCCAGATTATTACTCCCTCCCTCCCTCTCACCCTCCCTCCTCTGTCAAACATGTAAACAGGGAGGTTCTAACCACCTTCCATCCCAGCAGTATCAATGGGGTTCAGGGAATCATTAGACCAGAAGGACACAGAACATGTGTCCCAAATTGCACCCTATTCCCTATAAAGCGTGGTTGTGATACAGTAGCGGCCAGCAGTGACTGGTAATACAGAACCTCAGAGCGCCAAGACAGGGACACCACTACCTAACAGCAGGCCATCAACACACACACTGAAACCAGTGGAGAGTAGGACCACGCGAAAGAAGAGGAACCGATTGGCTCATACACAACCCCAACAGCCTACATGTATTGCTTTGTTAGATTCTCTAAATGAAAGCAGTACGTGTTTTCGTTCAAGGAAATGTCTGAAGTTTTCCATGAGTTAATCAAGTTCAAACCCCTGAACTGACAAGGTACATATCTGTTGTTCTACCCCTGAACAGGCAGTTAACCCACTGTTCCTAGGCCGTCATTGAAAATAAGAATTTGTTCTTAACTGACTTGCCTGGTAAATAAAGGTTAAAAAAAACTTGGCCCGCACCTGAAACAAGTGGAAAGAACAACACTCTCCTAGTCTTACCCCTGGTCCATATAATGCTGTGGACCACATGACCTGCAGTGAGTAGCTGTGTAGCGTAGACTAACCTACATGACCTGCAGTGAGTAGCTGTGTAGCGTAGACTAACCTACATGACCTGCAGTGAGTAGCTGTGTAGCGTAGACTAACCTACATGACCTGCAGTGAGTAGCTGTGTAGCGTAGCCTAAACTACATGATCTACAGTGAGTAGCTGTGTAGCGTAGCCTAAACTACATGACCTGCAGTGAGTAGCTGTGTAGCGTAGCCTAAACTATATGATCTACGGTGAGTAGCTGTGTAGCATAGCCTAACCTACATGACCTGCAGTGTTTTGTATCGTAGCCTAGCCTACATGATCTGCAGTGAGTAGCTGTGTAGCGTAGCCTAAACTACATGATCTGCAGTGAGTAGCTACGTAGCGTAGCCTAAACTACATGACCTGCAGTGAGTAGCTATGTAGCGTAGCCTAAACTACATGATCTGCAGTGAGTAGCTACGTAGCGTAGCCTAAACTACATGACCTGCAGTGAGAAGCTATGTAGTGTAGCCTCCTCCTACCCTCTCCTGGAGGTCACCCTCAAAGACCTGCTACAAAGAGAAGTGTGATGCTACAGTGTTGACTTTAACATACTTCCCTGCTCACTCTCAGTGGGATCACAGACCAGGAACAATGTATCTATGTGAAGCCTTCTCAGCAGGTGGACGTTGAGCATGGTCCAGGACTAGAGGCAAGCTGGGAGGCCAGCCAGGGAGGGCCAGGGATTGGCTGCCCCTGGTCCGGCCTGGGGTTGACCCGCACTAAAGCACACAGGCCAGTTCCACACCATCACCTCTTTACTCTACCCCGGCTAAAACAACACCACCACACTCTGGGAGGGGGTGTGGGGAGGTGTTGGTGTGTGTGTGTGTGTGTGTGTGTGCGAGAGAGAGAGAGAGAGAGAGACAGTAAATCTCAGTAAGACAAATATAATGGTATTCCAAAATAGGTCCAGTTGCCAGGACCACAAATACAAATTCAATCTAGACACCATTGCCCTAGAGCACACAAACAACGAATCATACCTCGGCCTAAACATCAGCTCAGGTTACTTCCACAAAGCTGTGAACGATCTGAGAGACAAGGCAAGAAGGGCCTTCTATGCCATCAAAAAGAACAAACAATGTGTTTGGTGTGTATGTTTGCGTGTAGGATGTCTGCTGTTTGTGTGGAAGTATGTGGGTATGGTATCTATTTTTTGTGTGTATGTACGTGTGTATGGTGTCTATTGTTTGTGTGTATGTACGTGTGTATGGTGTATATTGTTTGTGTGTATGTACGTGTGTATGGTGTCTATTTTCTAATTTCTGGCGCCGACAGAGATGGCCGCCTCGCTTCGCGTTCCTAGGAAACTATGCAGTTTTTTGTTTTTTACGTGTTATTTCTTACACTAGTACCCCAGGTCATCTTAGGTTTCATTACATACAGTTGAGAAGAACTACTGAATATAAGATCAGAGTCAACTCACCATCAGTACGACCAAGAATATGTTTTTCGCGACGCGGATCCTGTGTTCTGCCTTACAACCAGGACAACGGAGTGGATTACATGCAGCGACCGAAAAAAACGACTCAGAAAAAGAGGGAAACGAAGCGGTCTTCTGGTCAGACTCCGGAGACGGGCACACCGTGCACCACTCCCTAGCATTCTTCTTGCCAATGTCCAGTCTCTTGACAACAAGGTTGATGAAATCCGAGCAAGGGTAGCATTCCAGAGGGACATCAGAGACTGTAACGTTCTCTGCTTCACGGAAACATGGCTCACTGGAGAGACGCTATCCGAAGCGGTGCAGCCAGCGGGTTTCTCCACGCATCGCGCCGACAGAAACAAACATCTTTCTGGTAAGAAGAGGGGCGGGGGCGTATGCCTTATGGCCAACATGACATGGTGTGATGAAAGAAACATACAGTAACTCAAATCCTTCTGTTCACCTGATTTAGAATTCCTCACAATCAAATGTAGACCGCATTATCTACCAAGAGAATTCTCTTCGATTATAATCACAGCCGTATATATTCCCCCCCAAGCAGGCACATCGATGGCTCTGAACGAACTTTATTTAACAAGGCTAATCTGAAAACAAGACTCCCTAAATTTTATCAGCATATCGATTGCGCAACCAGGGGTGGAAAGACCCTGGATCATTGTTACTCTAACTTCCGCGACGCATATAAGGCCCTGCCCCGCCCCCCTTTCGGAAAAGCTGACCACGACTCCATTTTGTTGATCCCTGCCTACAGACAGAAACTAAAACAAGAGGCTCCCACGCTGAGGTCTGTCCAACGCTGGTCCGACCAAGCTGACTCCACACTCCAAGACTGCTTCCATCACGTGGACTGGGAGATGTTTCGTATTGCGTCAGACAACAACATTGACGAATACGCTGATTCGGTGTGCGAGTTCATTAGAACGAGCGTTGAAGATGTCGTTCCCATAGCAACGATTAAAACATTCCCTAACCAGAAACCGTGTGAAACTGAAAGCGCGAACCACTGCTTTTAATCAGGGCAAGGTGTCTGGTAACATGACTGAATACAAACAGTGCAGCTATTCCCTCCGCAAGGCTATCAAACAAGCTAAGCGCCAGTACAGAGACAAAGTGGAATCTTAATTCAACGGCTCAGACACAAGAGGCATGTGGCAGGGTCTACAGTCAATCTACAGGAAGAAACCCAGCCCAGTCACGGACCAGGATGTCTTGCTCCCAGGCAGACTAAATAACTTTTTTGCCCGCTTTGAGGACAATACAGTGCCACTGACACGGCCTGCAACGAAAACATGCGGTCTCTCCTTCACTGCAGCCGAGGTGAGTAAGACATTTAAACGTCTTAACCCTCGCAAGGCTGCAGGCCCAGACGGCATCCCCAGCCGCGCCCTCAGAGCATGCGCGGACCAGCTGGCCGGTGTGTTTACGGACATATTCAATCAATCCCTATACCAGTCTGCTGTTCCCACATGCTTCAAGAGGGCCACCATTGTTCCTGTTCCCAAGAAAGCTAAGGTAAAGAGGAGAATTCTAAACGACTACCGCCCCGTAGCACTCACATCCGTCATCATGAAGTGCTTTGAGAGACTAGTCAAGGACCATATCACCTCCACCCTACCTGACACCCTAGACCCACTCCAATTTGCTTACCGCCCAAATAGGTCCACAGACGATGCAATCTCAACCACACTGCACACTGCACTAACCCATCTGGACAAGAGGAATACCTATGTGAGAATGCTGTTCATCGACTACAGCTCGGCATTCAACACCATAGTACCCTCCAAGCTCGTCATCAAGCTCGAGACCCTGGGTCTCGACCCCGCCCTGTGCAACTGGGTACTGGACTTCCTGACGGGCCGCCCCCAGGTGGTGAGGGTAGGCAACAACATCTCTCCCCGCTGATCCTCAACACTGGGGCCCCACAAGGGTGCGTTCTGAGCCCTCTCCTGTACTCCCTGTTCACCCACGACTGCGTGGCCACGCACGCCTCCAACTCAATCATCAAGTTTGCGGACGACACAACAGTGGTAGGCTTGATCACCAACAACGACGAGACGGCCTACAGGGAGGAGGTGAGGGCCCTCGGAGTGTGGTGTCAGGAAAATAACCTCACACTCAACGTCAACAAAACTAAGGAGATGATTGTGGACTTCAGGAACTAGCAGAGGGAACACCCCCTATCCACATCGATGGAACAGTAGTGGAGAGGGTAGCAAGTTTTAAGTTCCTCGGCATACACATCACAGACAAACTGAATTGGTCCACTCACACAGACAGCATCGTGAGGAAGGCGTAGCAGCGCCTCTTCAACCTCAGGAGGCTGAAGAAATTCGGCTTGTCACCAAAAGCACTCACAAACTTCTACAGATGCACAATCGAGAGCATCCTGGCGGGCTGTATCACCGCCTGGTATGGCAACTGCACCGCCCTCAACCGTAAGGCTCTCCAGAGGGTAGTGAGGTCTGCACAACGCATCACCGGGGGCAAACTACCTGCCCTCCAGGACACCTACACCACCCGATGCTACAGGAAGGCCATAAAGATCATCAAAGACATCAACCACCCGAGCCACTGCCTGTTCACCCCGCTGTCATCCAGAAGGCGAGGTCAGTACAGGTGCATCAAAGCTGGGACCGAGAGACTGAAAAACAGCTTCTATCTCAAGGCCATCAGACTGTTAAACAGCCACCACTAACATTGAGTGGCTGCTGCCAACACACTGTCAATGACACTGACTCAACTCCAGCCACTTTAATAATGGGAATTGATGGGAAATGATGTAAATATATCACTAGCCACTTTAAACAATGCTACCTTATATAATGTTACTTACCCTACATTATTCATCTCATATGCATACGTAGATACTGTACTCTATATCATCGACTGCATCCTTATGTAATACATGTATCACTAGCCACTTTAACTATGCCACTTGGTTTACATACTCATCTCATATGTATATACTGTACTCGATATCATCTACTGTATCTTGCCTATGCTGCTCTGTACCATCACTCATTCATATATCCTTATGTACATATTCTTTATCCCCTTACACTGTGTATAAGACAGTAGTTTTTTGGAATTGTTAGTTAGATTACTTGTTCGTTATTACTGCATTGTCAGAACTAGAAGCACAAGCATTTCGCTACCCTCGCATTAACATCTGCTAACCATGTGTATGTGACAAATAAAATTTGATTTGATTTATTGTTTGTGTGTATGTACGTGTTTATGGTGTCTATTGACCATAATTCTATCCTCCTGATTCCTATTCACAAGCAAAATTAAAGCAGGAAGTGCCAGTGACTATAAAAAAGTGGTCAGATGAAGCAGATGCTAAAATACAGCACTGTTTTGCTATCACAGACTGAAATATGTTACAAGATTATTCCGAGGAGTACACCACATCAGTCACTGGCTTTATCAATAAGTGCATTGATGACATTGTCCTAAGGTGACTGTAAGTACATAACCCAAACAGAAGCCATGGATAGCAACATTCACACTGAGCTAAAGGGTAGAACTGTCGCTTTCAAGGGGCGGGACTCTAACCTGGAAGCTAAAAAGAAATCTCGCTATGCCCTCTGACGAAGCATCAAACAAGCCAAGCATCAATAAAGGACTAAGATCAAATTCTACCACACACACACGTCGGATGTGGCAGGGCTTGCAAACAATTACAAACTACAAAGGGAAGCACAGCTGAGAGCTGCCCAGTGACGCGAGCCTACCAGATGAGCTAAATAACTTCTATGCTGGTTTCGAGACAAGTAACACTGAAACATGCATGAGAGCATCAGCTGTTCCGGACGGCTGTGTGATCACGCACTCCGTAGCCGACATGAGTAAGACCTTTAAACAGGTCAACATACACAAGGCCAGACGGACTACCAGGACGTGTACTCCGAGCATGCGCTGACCAACTGGCAAGTGTCTTCACTGACGTTTTCAACCTCTCCCTGTCTGAGTCTGTAATATCAACATGTTTCCAGCAGACCACCATAGTCCCTGTGCCCAAGAACACTAAGGTAGCCTGCCTAAATGAAATGTTTTGAAAGGCCGGTCATGGCTCACATCAACACCATTGTCCCAGAAGCCCTAGACCCACTCTAATTAGCATATTGCCCTAACAGATCCACGATTATGCAATCTCTATTGCACTCCACACTGCCCTTTCACACCTGGACAAAAGGAACACCTATGTGAGAATGCTACTTGTTGACTACAGCTCAGTGATCAACACCATAGTACCCTCTAAGCTCATAAACACCTCCCTCTGCAAATGGATCCTGGACTTCCTGACCCCACCCCCAGGTGGTTAGGGTAGGTAACAACACATCCGCCACACTGATCCTCAACACGGGGCCCCTCAGGGGTGCGTGCTCAGTCACCTCCTGTACTCGCTGTTCACTCATGACTGCACGGCCAGGCACGACTCTAACACCATCATTAAGTTTGCTGATGAGACAACAGTGGTAGGCCTGATCACCGACGACGATGAGACAGCATATAGGGAGGAGGTCAGAGACCTTACTGTGTGGTGCCAGGACAACAACCTCTCCCTCAATGTGATCAAGACAAAGGAAATTATTGTAGACTACAGGAAAAGGAGGACCGAGCACTTCCCCATTCTCATCAACGTGTCTGTAGTGGAGCTGGTTGAGAGCTTCAAGTTCCTTGGTGTCCACATCACCAACAAACTAACATGGTCCAAACACACCAAGACAGTGAAGTAGGCACAACAAAACCTATTCCCCCTCAGGTGGCTGAAAAGATTTGGTATGGGTCCTCAGATCTTCAAAAGGTTTTACAGCTGCACCATCGAGAGCATCCTGATGGGTTGCATCACTGCCTGGTATGGCAACTGGTAGGCCTCAGATCGCAAGGCACTGCAGAGGGTAGTGCGTACGGCCCAGTACATCACCGCGGTCAAGCATCCTAACATCCTGGACCTCTATACCAGGCGGTGTCAGAGGAAGGCCCTAAAAATTGTCAAAGACTCTAGCTACCCTAGTCATAGACTGTTCTCTCTGGTTTTTTGCACGGCAAGCGGTACCGGAGCGCCAACTTTAGGTCCAAGAGGCTCCCAAATAGCTTCAAGTTAGAAGACTCCTGAACAGCTAATCAAATGGCTACCCAGACTATTTGTATTGCCCCCCACCCCCCCTCTGGAATACTGCTACTGCTCTCTGTTATTAGCTACGCAATCACTTTAATAACTACCTACATGTACATTTTACCTCAATTACCTGGTGCACCTGCACATTGAATCTGTACCGGTAGCCCCTGTATATAGCCCCGCTATTGTTATTTACTTTTTACATTCTACATTCTGTATTCTACATTCTATATTCTAAATTCTACAATCTATATTCTACATTCTAAATGTTACATTACATGTCCTATAGTCTATATTCTACACTCGTTATTGTATATTCTAAACTCTAATCTACATTCTATATTCTATATTCTACATTCTAATTATATATTTACATTCTATATTCTATTTTCCCCATTCTATATTGTACATTTCCATTCTATTTTCTACATTCTATATACTACACTATGTATTCTTATTTCCATATTATTTTTTCTGTATTCTACATTCTATTTTCTACATTCTATTTTCTACATTCTGTATTCTACATTCTATATACTACATTCTACATTATATTTTCTACATTATATTTTCTACATTCTATATACTACACTATGTATTCTTATTTCCATATTCTTTATTCTGTATTCTACATTCTATATTGTACATTCTGTATTCTTATTCTGTATTCTACATTCTATTTTCTACATTCTATTTTCTACATTCTATTTTCTACATTCTATTTTCTACATTCCGTATTCTACATTCTATATACTACACTCTTCATTGTATATTCTACATTCTATGTTCTGCATTCTATATTCTACATTCTACATTCTGTATTCCATATTCAATATTCTACATTCTATATTTCACATTCTATATTCTACATTCCATTTTATACATTCTATTTTCTGCATTCTGTATTTTATATTCTGTATTCCACATTCTGTTTTCCACATTCTACATTCAACATTCCATATTCTGAATTGCACATTCTATACTCTATATTCCATATTCTATATTCCACATTCTATATTCTACATTCTATATTCTACATTCATCATTTTATATTCAACCTTCTACTTTCTATATTCTATATTCTACATTTTACGTTCTATATTCTACATTCCACAATCTATATTCTACATTTTATGTTCTTTATTCTATTTCCTAAATTCTATGTTCTATATTCTACATTCTAATTCTACATTCTACATTCCGGTTCTACGTCCTCTATGATTTATTGCACCTTCTATATTATCATTATTTGTCTTCAGTCCCTGTCCATCAAGTTAGATTGTGATAATAACACAGATAAAATCCTACACGGTCATCAAAGTCTAGATTAATCTATAGTGTATGTTTGACAGCACAGTGGACTACAATCCCATTAAATGATGCATGTACGGTCCCAACCCTTCTCGGATCTGAACCACAGTCCTCTCCCCTCCTCTATGAGGACCCAACCCTTCTCGGATCTGAACCACAGTCCTCTCCCCTCCTCTATGAGGACCCAACCCTTCTCGGATCTGAAGCACAGTCCTCTCCCCTCCTCTATGAGTGTGTCACTCAACAGCCATATCAGACGAATGACACATTTCAGACACACCAGACTAGACACACAGTTTTAAATCAGCGTGTGTGTGCATGCGTTTGTGTCGTGTGTGTTTCTTTGTGTGTGTCTGCGTCCGTGCACGTGCGTGCGTGCGTTGCATATTATGGCGCTGTGACTGGCCACCTGCTGATGAGCCCCACCCACTCTGGATGATTGATGTTCAAAACTTGACCCTGTTTTCTGGGCATGGGGGGGTAGTGGGAAGGAGAGGGGGGAGCTGGGATTGAAAACCATCCTGGTGGACTGTGTGACTGTGTCAGGCTGTTCCGAGGAGAACCAGGCCCTGTATTTCAAACACACACACACACACACACACACACACACACACACAGCTCTTGTATCAAAGGAACTCTAGGGGTGCTCCCGAATACTCTGACAAAACGAGTATCGTAACGGCTGTGGAGAATTTTCTGAATATGATTATGACAGTATTCTTTGTAATTATCCGTCATTGGAACCAAAGTGATTTTCAGCTGCAGCTCTATTTCACTCAAACAGTGAGAAGCGCTGTGTGCTACAAACTATTGTTTTTTTCTGTCTGGAAAGAAAACGTGAGGGATCTCGGTTGAGCCTGCTGCAACCTGGATTAGAAGAAGCCGTTCTCCCTCTGCTCTCATTTCCCCCAGACAGACACATGTGCGGCTGTTTCACTCACAGACACTCGTCTCAGGGCACAGGTCTCCTCGTCTCCAAACGTCATGTATGAATCAAAAAGCTAGTCGTCGTTGTACAATAAAGTTATTTCCCGACTACTTGGCTGAGGCCGTGTGGTTGTTTAGTCTGTGATGTTTAGTCTGTCTACTTGGCTGAGGCCGTATGGTTGTTTAGTCTGTGATGTTTAGTCTGTCTACATGACTGAGGCCAAATGGTTGTTTAGTCTGTCTACTTGACTGAGGCCAAATGGTTGTTTAGTCTGTCTACTTGACTGAGGCCAAATGGTTGTTTAGTCTGTCTATCAGACTGAGGCTGTATGGTTGTTTAGTCTGTCTACTTGACTGAGGCCGTATGGTTGTTTAGTCTGTCTACTTGACTGAGGCCAAATGGTTGTTTAGTCTGTCTACTTGACTGAGGCCAAATGGTTGTTTGGTCTGTCTACTTGACTGAGGCCGTATGGTTGTTTAGTCTGTGATGTTTAGTCTGTCTACTTGACTGAGGCCGTATGGTTGTTTAGTCTGTGATGTTTAGTCTGTCTACATGACTGAGGCCGTATGGTTGTTTAGTCTGTCTACTTGACTGAGGCCAAATGGTTTTTGGTCTGTCTACTTGACTGAGGCCAAATGGTTGTTTGGTCTGTCTACTTGACTGAGGCCGTATGGTTGTTTAGTCTGTGATGTTTAGTCTGTCTACTTGACTGAGGCCGTATGGTTGTTTAGTCTGTGATGTTTAGTCTCTCTACTTGACTGAGGCCATACGGTTGTTTAGTCTGTGATGTTTAGTCTGTCTACTTGACTGAGGCCGTACAGTTGTTTAGTCTGTCTACTTGACTGAGGCCGTATGGTTGTTTAGTCTGTCTACTTGACTGAGGCCGTATGGTTGTTTAGTCTGTCTATCAGACTGAGGCTGTATGGTTGTTTAGTCTGTCTACTTGACTGAGGCCGTATGGTTGTTTAGTCTCTCTACTTGACTGAGGCCGTATGGTTGTTTAGTCTGTGATATTTAGTCTGTCTACTTGACTGAGGCCGTATGGTTGTTTAGTCTGTGATGTTTAGTCTGTCTACTTGACTGAGGCCGCACGGTTGTTTAGTCTGTCTACTTGACTGAGGCCGTATGGTTGTTTAGTCTGTGATGTTTAGTCTGTCTACTTGACTGAGGCCGTATGGTTGTTTAGTCTGTGATGTTTAGTCTGTCTACTTGACTGAGGCCGTACGGTTGTTTAGTCTGTCTACTTGACTGAGGCCGTACGGTTGTTTAGTCTGTGATGTTTAGTCTGTCTACTTGACTGAGGCCGTACGGTTGTTTAGTCTGTCTACTTGACTGAGGCCGTATGGTTGTTTAGTCTGTCTACTTGACTGAGGCCGTATGGTTGTTTTGTTCCGTCTTTGTTGTTTAGTCGGCCTACTTTGTCCGTCCATATAATGATTCCGTTGTTGATGACGTCTCTTGTTTTGTCGTGGTTTAAGTAAGTGAATCGTGGGCATTTTCTGATGGATCGTTTAACAATGTGAGTGAATGAGTGACGGAAGGTAACAATTTATTACAGGGGCAGGCAAAAGGCAGGTCAAAGGCAGGCAGTGGTCAGTAATCCAGAAAGGTGGGGACAAGGTACAGGACAGCAGGCAGGATCAGGGTCAACAACGGGAAGACGAGGAAACAGGAAGAATCGACACACAGTATGTCTCCTACCAGAATGTGATTGTCAGTGCAGTGTTCAGTCAGTGTAGTGTGTGTAGTGTCCAGTCAGTGTAGTGTCCAGTCAGTGTAGTGTCCAGTCAGTGTAGTGTGTGTAGTGTCCAGTCAGTGTAGTGTGTGTAGTGTCCAGTCAGTGTAGTGTCCAGTCAGTGTAGTGTCCAGTCAGTGTAGTGTGTGTAGTGTCCAGTCAGTGTAGTGTCCAGTCAGTGTAGTGTGTGTAATGTCCAGTCAGTGTAGTGTGTGTAGTGTCCAGTCAGTGTAGTGTTTGTAGTGTCCAGTCAGTGTAGTGTCCAGTCAGTGTAGTGTGTGTAGTGTCCAGTCAGTGTAGTGTTTGTAGTGTCCAGTCAGTGTAGTGTCCAGTCAGTGTAGTGTCCAGTCAGTGTAGTGTGTGTAATGTCCAGTCAGTGTAGTGTTTGTAGTGTCCAGTCAGTGTAGTGTCCAGTCAGTGTAGTGTGTGTAGTGTCCAGTCAGTGTAGTGTGTGTAGTGTCCAGTCAGTGTAGTGTGTGTAGTGTCCAGTCAGTGTAGTGTGTGTAGTGTCCAGTCAGTGTAGTGTGTGTAGTGTCCAGTCAGTGTGCATAGAGCCGAGAGAGACTGTGTAAATAAAAAGGGTGTCAATGTGAATTTTCTGAGTGGACATTTGCTTAACTGTTCAGCAGGCGTATTAATGCCTTCCTTCTGACACCGCCTGGTATATAGGTCCTGGATGGAAGGGAGCTCGACCCCAGTAAAGTACTGGGCCTTAATCCCTACCCTCTGTAGCGCCATGCTGTCGAATGCTGAGCAGTTGCCATACCAGGCGGTGATGCAGCCAGCCAAGATGCTCTCAATGGTGCAGCTGTAGAACATTTTGGAGGATCTGAGGGCACATGCCAAATCTTTCCATCCTTTTGAGGGGGAAGACTTGTTTGCGTGCCGTATTCACGACTGTCTTAGTGTGTTTGGACCATGGTAGATCCTTCGTGATGATAACGACACCGAGTAACTTGAAGCTCTTGACCCGCTCCACTAAAGCCCACTCTCGGGGGTTCCGTTTCCTGTAGTCCACGATCAGTTCCTTTGTCTTGCTGATGTTGATGGACAGATTGTTGTCCTGGCACCACACTGCCAGGTCTCTGACCTCCTCCCTTTAGGCCGTCTCATCGCCATCAGTGATACCAACGTGGTGTCGTCGACAAACTTAATGATGGTGTTGGAGTTTTGTGTGTGTGTGAGAGAGAGAGAGAGATCACCCCATGGTGTCACAGGAAGAGCTGTGATCTAATACGGCTCAAACTCACCGCATCGTCTCAGGAAGTCATTCTGGCTCAAACTCACCGCATCGTCTCAGGAAGTCATTCTGGCTCAAACTCACTGCATCGTCTCAGGAAGTCATTCTGGCTCAAACTCACCGCATCGTCTCAGGAAGTCATTCTGGCTCAAACTCACCGCATCGTCTCAGGAAGTCATTCTGGCTCAAACTCACCGCATCGTCTCAGGAAGTCATTCTGGCTCAAACTCACCGCATTGTCTCAGGAAGTCATTCTGGCTCAAACTCACCGCATCGTCTCAGGAAGTCATTCTGGCTCAAACTTACCGCATCTTCTCGGGAAGTCATTTTGGCTCATACTCACAACACTGTCTCAGGCATTTATTCTAACTAACTCACTACACTGTCTCAGGAAGTCATTCTGGCTCTAACTTTCTCACCACACTGTCTCAGGAAGTCATTCTGGCTCAAACTCACCACACTGTCTCAGTCAATCATTCTGGCTCAAACTCACCACACTGTCTCAGGAAGTAATTCTGGCTCTAACTTACTCACCACACTGTCTCAGTCAGTCATTCTGGATCAAACTCACCACACTGTCTCAGTCAATCATTCTGGCTCAAACTCACCACGCTGTCTCAGTGAGTCATTCTGGCTCAAACTCACCACACTGTCTCAGGCAGTCATTATGGCTCTAACTCACCACACTGTCTCAGTCAGTCATTCTGGCTCTTGGTCTCCTTCAGTTTCTAGCTACTGATGGGGAGCTCAATTGATGAAATTGCATCTCTTGTGGGTGGTGAACAGGCTGAGAGCTGAAATGGGAAGTCTCATCATCACAAGGCTGTAAGGTACAGTAACTGTGTTAAGATTCTGTAACTGTGTTAAGGTTCTGTAACTGTGTTAAGGTTCTGTAACTGTGTTAAGGTTCTGTAACTGTGACGACTGACTGACTCCGTTCTTACAGGTTCTTCTATTTAGAACAAGGATTAGTAAAAGCTGTAATGTTCAGACTGATCACTAGAAATAGACTTTGACTTTTCACTTTGATATGCTCAAACAATCAACTAGCGCTGGGGCTGAACTGGTGATGGTCGGAGAGCTGCTCAGACCACTGTGCTACGACAACACTTAGACTTCTGATGGTAATTGATAATATGATGTACGTTGGTTTGCGGAGCCTTCGCCAACGCAGAACCCTAACCTAAACCACCTGGAATAAATGGCTAAACTGTTAACCTCTGAGTTGTTTCTGTTTGTAACGACGCATAATTAACCCTGAAACGACGAATAATTAACCCTGTAACCATGCAGAATTATCCCTGTAACCATGCAGAATTAACCCTGTAACCATGCAGAATTAACCCTGTAACCATGCAGAATCAACCCTGTAACCACAAAGAACTAACCCTGTAACCATGCAGAATTAACCCTGTAACCATGCAGAGTTAACCCTTTAACCATGCAGAATTAACCCTGTAACCATGCAGAATTAACCCTGTAACCATGCAGAATCAATCCTGTAACCACAAAGAACTAACCCTGTAACCATGCAGAATTAACCCTGTAAACACAAATAACTAACCCTGTAACCATCCAGAGTTAACCCTGTAACTATGCAGAATTAACCCTGTAACCATGCAGAATTAACCCTGTAACCATGCAGAATTAACCCTGTAACCATGTAGAATTAACCCTGTCACCATGCAGAATCAACCCTGTAACCACAAAGAACTAACCCTGTAACCATGCAGAATTAACCCTGTAACCATGCATAATTAACCCTGTAACCATGCAGAATTAACCCTGTAACCATGCATAATTAACCCTGTAACCATGCAGAATTAACCCTGTAACCATGCAGAATTAACCCTGTAACCATGCAGAATTAACCCTGTAACCATGCAGAGTTAACCCTGTAACTATGCAGAATTAACCCTGTAACCACAAAGAACTAACCCTGTAACCATGCAGAATTAACCCTGTAACCATGCAGAGTTAACCCTGTAACTATGCAGAATTAACCCTGTAACCATGCAGAATTAACCCTGTAACCATGCAGAATTAACCCTGTAACCATGCAGAATTAACCCTGTAACCATGCAGAGTTAACCCTGTAACCATGCAAAATTAACCCTGTAACCATGTAGAATTAACCCTGTCACCATGCAGAATCAACCCTGTAACCACAAAGAACTAACCCTGTAACCATGCAGAATTAACCCTGTAACCATGCATAATTAACCCTGTAACCATGCAGAATTAACCCTGTAACCACAAAGAACTAACCCTGTAACCATGCAGAACTAACCCTGTAACCATGCAGAATTAACCCTGTAACCATGCAGAGCTAACCCTGTAACCATGCAGAATCAACCCTGTAACCACAAAGAACTAACCCTGTAACCATGCAGAATTAACCCTGTAACCATGCATAATTAACCCTGTAACCATGCAGAATTAACCCTGTAACCATGCAGAATTAACCCTGTAACCATGCAGAGCTAACCCTGTAACCATGCAGAATCAACCCTGTAACCATGCAGAATTAAAGAGCTAACCCCTGTAACCACAATGCATAATTAACCCTGTAACCATGCATAATTAACCCTGTAACCATGCAGAATTAACCCTGTAACCATGTAGAATTAACCCTGTAACCATGTAGAATTAACCCTGTAACCATGCAGAATTAACCTTTTAACCATGCAGAATTAACCCTGTAACCATGCAGAATTAACCCTGTAACCATGCTGAGTTAACCCTGTAACCATGCAGAGTTAACCCTGTAACCATGCAGAATGATGTAGGAAAGACACCTGGAGGCTGGTGAAAGTCATGGTTGAGAAACGCTGTTAGAAAATGATGACCCACCCAAGGTGGTGAAACCCTGGATCTTCTTCTGCTGCTCTTCATAGCCTAGCGGGAGGACACATGGTAGGTATTCCACGGTGGAATCCACTGGCCTGTCATAATTTCGAAGTAGCCACCCTTTGTCTTAATCACAGCTTAGCACACTCTTGGCATTCTCTCAACCAACTTCATGAGGTAGTCCCCTGGAATGTATTTCAATGATGGTGTGTTGTCTATGTTAGTTTGTCTATGATATTTCATTTCTGTGTTTGGCCTAGTATGGTTCTCAATCAGAGGCAGCTGTCAATCGTTGTCCCTGATTGAGAACCATATTTAGGGAGCCTGTTTTCCATTGTGTTTTGGTGATTGTTCCTGTGTTCCTGTTTCCTGTTTCC
Source organism: Oncorhynchus tshawytscha (assembly GCF_018296145.1). Taxonomy (NCBI): domain Eukaryota; kingdom Metazoa; phylum Chordata; class Actinopteri; order Salmoniformes; family Salmonidae; genus Oncorhynchus; species Oncorhynchus tshawytscha. Next base: position 37,908,946 of record NC_056457.1, on the reverse strand, counting down.
TGTTTCCTGTGTTCCTGTGTTCACGTTACGGGACTGTTTCGTCTTCGTTCATTTTGTCGGTTTATTGTTTTTGTCCGTTGTTAAAGTATTCTACTAAAATGGATAATCATCACGTTTCATTTTGGTCGTCCTCTCTTTCGCCCGACGAAGAACGGAATATACATATCTAGTATACCGTATATAGAACTAGTTTTGTTGAGGCACCATGACAGACTGTTAGTAATCAATAAGAGACAACAATAATATATGAATGTATATTTAACTAGTCTTGTCACAGCACCATGACAGACTGTTAGTAATGTATTAGAGACATCAATCATATAATAATACATAACACACATATAGGAGTTTTCCCGGCCCTGACAAGGACACACTCTGGGCCCAGAGTGTGTCCTGCTATTTCCTGTCCGCCATGGAATCAGAAAATGGACGCTGAACTCTTTAATTAGTACCTATGGACTGTATTCTACACATTTAGAAGGAACATAAACTAATGTGAAATGGGAACACTTCCACACAGAGAGAGTTTACCAAGAGGACCACAGATGGGACTGACCCATTCAATCTCTTTATAATGACAAACTATGTAACAACAACGATGGCAGCCAAGCCTTATTGTGTGTGTGTCTGTCTCTGTGTGTGTCTGTTTGTGTGTCTGTGTGTCTGTGTGTCTGTGTGTCTGTGTGTCTGTGTGTCTGTGTGTGTGTCTGTCTGTCTGTCTGTCTGTCTGTCTGTCTGTCTGTCTGTCTGTCTGTCTGTCTGTCTGTCTGTCTGTCTGTCTGTCTGTCTGTCTGTCTGTCTGTCTGTCTGTCTGTCTGTCTGTCTGTCTGTCTGTCTGTCTGTCTGTCTGTCTGTCTGTCTGTCTGTCTGTCTGTCTGTCTGTCTGTCTGTCTGTCTGTCTGTCTCTGTGTGTGTGTGTGTGTGTGTGCGTGTGTGTGTGTTTGCTCTGTGTCTGTCTGTGTGTGTGTGTGTTTGCTCTGTGTCTGTCTGTGTGTGTGTGCGTCTGTCTGTCTATGTGTTTGTGTGTGTGTGCCTGTCTGTCTATGTGTGTGTGTGTGTGTCTGTGTGTGTGTGTGTGTGTGTGTGTGTGTGTGTGTGTGTGTGTGCGTGTGTGTGAGTGTGTGTGATAGCAGACATGGCCGGGGAGGGACACGGCTCCCTTTAATGGAGCAGCAGGTCAAGCCAACACATAAAGATGCCAACACAACATTAAATATTGATGTAGATGAATGGAGGAGTAAATAGAGCCATTAATAAATGTAGTTGCTAAAGCCTTCACTATAGATAAGTCATGTTTTATTCATCCACTCTCACTAACACTATTAGAGTGAGATGTCGAGATGGTGAGATGGTGAGATGGTGAGATGTTGAGATGTTGAGATGGTGAGATGGTGAGATGATGAGATGGTGAGATGTTGAGATGTCGAGATGGTGAGATGTTGAGATGTTGAGATGGTGAAATGGCGAGAGGGTGAAATGGCGAGATGGCGAGATGGCGAGATGTTGAGATGATGAGATGGTGAGATGTTGAGATGTTGAGATGGTGAGATGGTGAGATGGTGAGATGGTGAGATGGTGAGATGGTGAGATGGTGAGATGTTGAGATGGTGAAATGGCGAGAGGGTGAAATGGCGAGATGGCGAGATGGCGAGATGTTGAGATGATGAGATGGTGAGATGTCGAGATGATGAGATGGTGAAATGGCGAGAGGGTGAAATGGCGAGATGGTGAGATGTTGAGATGGTGAGATGTTGAGATGGTGAGATGATGAGATGTTGAGATGTTGAGATGATGAGATGTTGAGATGGTGAGACGGTGGGATGGTGAGATGTTGAAATGTTGAGATGATGAAATGTTGAGATGGTCCACGACTATGACTTCAGGGTTGGTAGGAAGCCAATAGATGGGCCGGTATAGAAGAGTGAAGACATCTCTTATTCACACTCAATCGACTTCAATTAACGCCGGTCGCACCCTTGTTTCACTCCCTATTGTAATGGATACAGCCGAGGGTTTCCCCATGTAGAGAGATGCTCGTCCCCCTCTGCTCCTGTGAGAAGACTGAAGGGATACTCATGATGTTGGAGCTCTGCCTCCACGGTTGGGGTCAGTTCAGGATGTAGACAGAAAATACTATTCAACAATTGAAAAAAGGGCTTTTATTTTTTATTGACTTATGAATAAACCCCACACAAAAAAAGGAAAAAACGTTTATTTTCAAAAGTATTTCCAACAATACTGTTAAATTCAATGCTCGACCTGAACTGACTTCAATTGGAATTGACTCCCAACACTGACGAGTTCCCTGCTGGGCCTGACCACAACACTCTACAACACCCTCTACAACACCCTCTATAACACCCTCTATAACACCCTCTACAACACCCTCTACAACACCCTCTATAACACCCTCTACAACACCCTATATAACACCCTCTATAACACCCTCTACAACACCCTATATAACACCCTCTATAACACCCTCTACAACACCCTCTACAACACCCTCTACAACACCCTCTACAACACCCTCTATAACACCCTCTATAACACCCTCTACAACACCCTCTACAACACCCTCTATAACACCCTCTATAACACCCTCTACAACACCCTCTACAACACCCTATATAACACCCTCTACAACACCCTCTACAACACCCTCTACAACACCCTCTACAACACCCTCTATAACACCCTCTACAACACCCTCTACAACACCCTCTATAACACCCTCTATAACACCCTCTACAACACCCTCTACAACACCCTCTATAACACCCTCTACAACACCCTCTACAACACCCTCTACAACACCCTCTACAACACCCTCTACAACACCCTCTACAACACCCTCTATAACACCCTCTACAACACCCTCTACAACACCCTCTACAACACCCTCTACAACACCCTCTACAACACCCTCTACAACACCCTCTACAACACCCTCTCCAACACCCTCTACAACACCCTCTACAACACCCTCTACAACACCCTCTCCAACACCCTCTACAACACCCTCTACAACACCCTCTACAACACCCTCTACAACACCCTCTACAACACCCTCTATAACACCCTCTATAACACCCTCTACAACACCCTCTCCAACACCCTCTACAACACCCTCTACAACACCCTCTACAACACCCTCTACAACACCCTCTACAACACCCTCTACAACACCCTCTACAACACCCTCTACAACACCCTCTCCAACACCCTCTACAACACCCTCTCCAACACCCTCTACAACACCCTATATAACACCCTCTACAACACCCTCTACAACACCCTCTACAACACCCTATATAACACCCTCTACAACACCCTCTACAACACCCTCTACAACACCCTCTACAACACCCTCTACAACAACCTCTACAACACCCTCTACAACACCCTCTACAACACCCTCTACAACAACACCCTCTACAACACCCTCTACAACACCCTCTCCAACACCCTCTACAACACCCTCTCCAACACCCTCTCCAACACCCTCTACAACACCCTCTACAACACCCTCTACAACACCCTCTACAACACCCTCTACAACACCCTCTATAACACCCTCTACAACACCCTCTACAACACCCTCTATAACACCCTCTACAGGCAGACTGGAACTGACAGAACAGTCCATACAGTAGACCATACAGTAGACCAGTCCATACAGTAGTCCATACAGTAGTCCAGTCCATACAGTAGTCAAGTCCATACAGTAGTCCAGTCCATAGAGTAGTCCACACAGTAGTCCAGTCCATACAGTAGACCATACAGTAGACCAGTCCATACAGTAGTCCATACAGTAGTCCAGTCCATACAGTAGTCAAGTCCATACAGTAGTCCATACAGAAGAACAGTCCATAGAGTAGTCCACACAGTAGTCCAGTCCATACAGTAGTCCATACAGTAGTCAAGTCCATACAGTAGAACAGTCCATACAGTAGTCCAGTCCATACAGTAGTCCAGTCCATAAAGTAGAACAGTCCATACAGTAGTCGAATCCATACAGTAGTCCATACTGTAGAACAGTCCATACAGTAGTCCAGTCCATACAGTAGTCCATACAGTAGTCCAGTCCATACAGTAGTCCATACAGTAGACCAGTCCATACAGTAGAACAGTCCATACAGTAGAACAGTCCATACAGTAGTCCATACAGTAGTTCAGTCCATGCAGTAGCCCAGTACATACAGTAGTCCATACAGTACTCCATACAGTAGTTCAGTCCATACGGTAGTCCAGTCCATAAAGATGTCCAGTCCATACAGTAGTCCATACAGTAGTCCAGTCCATACAGTAGTCCATACAGTAGTCCAGTCCATACAGTAGACCAGTCCATACAGTAGAACAGTCCATACAGTAGTCCATACAGTAGTTCAGTCCATGCAGTAGCCCAGTCCATACAGTAGTCCATACAGTAGTCCAGTCCATACAGTTGTCCAGTCCATACAGTAGTCCATACAGTAGAACAGTGTATACAGTAGTCCATTAAGTAGAACAGTCAGTAAAGTAGTCCATACACTAGTCCAGTCTGTAGAGTAGTCCAGTCCATATAGCAGTCCAGTCCATATGGTAGTCCAGTCCATATGGTAGTCCAGTCCATATGGTAGTCCAATCCATACGGTAGTCCATACAGTAGTCCAGTCCATACGGTAGTCCATACAGTAGTCCAGTCCATGCAGTAGAACAGTCCATACAGTAGTCCAGTCCATACAGTAGTCTTAACAGTAGTCCATACAGTAGTCCAGTCCATACAGTAAAACAGTACATACAGTAGTCCATACTGTAGAACAGTCTATACAGTAGTCCACACAGTAGTCCAGTCCATACAGTAGTCCATACAGTAGAACAGTCCATACAGTAGTCCAATCCATACAGTAACCCATACTGTAGAACAGTCCATACAGTAGTCCATACTGTAGAACAGTCCATACAGTAGTCCATACAGTAGAACAGTCCATACAGTAGTCCATACAGTAGTCCATACAGTAGTCCAGTCCATACAGTAGTCCAGTCCATACAGTAGTCCAGTCCATACAGTAGTCCAGTCTATACAGTAGAACAGTCCATACAGTAGTCCAGTCCATACAGTAGTCCATACAGTAGTCCATACAGTAGTCCAGTCCATACAGTAGACAATACAGTAGTCCATACAGCATTCCATAGAGTAGTCCAGTCCATACAGTAGTACAGTCCATACAGTAGTCCAATCCATACAGTAGAACAGGGTATACAGTAGTCCAGTCCATACAGTAGACCAGTGCATACAGTAGTCCAGTCCATACAGTAGTCCATACAGTAATCCAGTCCATACAGTAGTCCAGTCCATACAGTAGAACAGTGTATACAGTAGTCCAGTCCATACAGTAGTCCATACAGTATTCCATACAGTAGTCCAGTCCATACAGTAGTACAGTCCATACAGTAGTTCAATCCATACTGTAGAACAGTGAATACAGTAGTCCAGTCCATACAGTAGACCAGTCCATACAGTAGTCCAGTCCATACAGTAGTCCATACAGTAGTCCAGTCCATACAGTAGTCCAGTCCATACAGTAGTCCAGTCCATATGGTAGTCCAGTCCATATGGTAGTCCAGTCCATACGGTAGTCCATACAGTAGTCCAGTCCATACAGTAGTCTTAACAGTAGTCCATACAGTAGTCCAGTCCATACAGTAAAACAGTACATACAGTAGTCCAGTCCATACAGTAGTCCATACTGTAGAACAGTCCATACAGTAGTCCAGTCCATACAGTAAAACAGTACATACAGAAGTACAGTCCATACAGTAGTCCATACAGTAGAACAGTCCATACAGTAGTCCATACAGTAGTCCAGTCCATACAGTAGTCCAGTCCATACAGTAGTCCAGTCCATACAGTAGTCCAGTCTATACAGTAGAACAGTCCATACAGTAGTCCAGTCCATACAGTAGTCCATACAGTAGTCCATACAGTAGTCCAGTCCATACAGTAGACAATACAGTAGTCCATACAGCATTCCATAGAGTAGTCCAGTCCATACAGTAGTACAGTCCATACAGTAGTCCAATCCATACAGTAGAACAGGGTATACAGTAGTCCAGTCCATACAGTAGACCAGTGCATACAGTAGTCCAGTCCATACAGTAGTTCATACAGTAGTCCAGTCCATACAGTAGTCCAGTCCATACAGTAGAACAGTCCATACAGTAGTCCAGTCCATACAGTAGAACAGTCCATACAGTAGAACAGTCCATACAGTAGTCCATACAGTAGTCCAGTCCATACAGTAGTCCAGTCCATACAGTAGTCCAGTCCATACAGTAGTCCAGTCCATACAGTAGAACAGTCCATACAGTAGTCCATACAGTAGTCCAGTCCATACAGTAGTCCAGTCCATACAGTAGTCCAGTCCATACAGTAGTCCAGTCTATACAGTAGTCCAGTCCATACAGTAGTCCAGTCCATACAGTAGTCCAGTCCATACAGTAGTCCAATCCATACAGTAGTCCATACAGTAGAGCAGTCCATACAGTAGTCCAGTCCATACAGTAGAACAGTCCATACGGTAGTCCAGTCCATATGGTAGTCCAGTCCATACGGTAGTCCATACAGTAGTCCAGTCCATACGGTAGTCCATACAGTAGTACAGTCCATACAGTAGTCCAATCCATACTTTAGAACAGTGTATACAGTAGTCCATACACTAGTCCAGTCTGTACAGTAGTCCAGTCCATACACTAGTCCAGTCTGTACAGTAGTCCAGTCCATCGGTAGTCCAGTCCATATGGTAGTCCAGTCCATACGGTAGTCCATACAGTAGTCCAGTCCATACAGTAGTCTTAACAGTAGTCCATACAGTAGTCCAGTCCATACAGTAAAACAGTACATACAGTAGTCCAGTCCATACAGTAGTCCATACTGTAGAACAGTCTATACAGTAGTCCACACAGTAGTCCAGTCCGTACAGTAGTCCATACAGTAGAACAGTCCACACAGTAGTCCAATCCATACAGTAACCCATACTGTAGAACAGTCCATACAGTAGTCCATACTGTAGAACAGTCCATACAGTAGTCCAGTCCATACAGTAAAACAGTACATACAGAAGTACAGTCCATACAGTAGTCCATACAGTAGACTTGTCCATACAGTAGTCCATACAGTAGTCCAGTCCATACAGTAGTCCAGTCCATACAGTAGTCCAGTCCATACGGTAGTCCAGTCCATACAGTAGAACAGTCCATACAGTAGTCCAGTCCATACAGTAGTCCAATCCATACAGTAGTCCATACAGTAGTCCAGTCCATACAGTAGTCCAGTCCATACAGTAGTCCATACAGTAGTCCAGTCCATACGGTAGTCCATACAGTAGACCAGTCCATACAGTAGAACAGTCCATACAGTAGAACAGTCCATACAGTAGTCCATACTGTAGAACAGTCCATACAGTAGTCCAGTACATACAGTAGTCCATACAGTACTCCATACAGTAGTTCAGTCCATACGGTAGTCCAGTCCATAAAGATGTCCAGTCCATACAGTAGTCCATACAGTAGTCCAGTCCATACAGTAGTCCATACAGTAGTCCAGTCCATACAGTAGACCAGTCCATACAGTAGACCAGTCCATACAGTAGTCCAGTCCATACAGTAGTCCATACAGTAGTCCATACAGTAGTCCAGTCCATACAGTTGTCCAGTCCATACAGTAGTCCATACAGTAGAACAGTGTATACAGTAGTCCATTAAGTAGAACAGTCAGTAAAGTAGTCCATACACTAGTCCAGTCTGTAGAGTAGTCCAGTCCATATAGCAGTCCAGTCCATATGGTAGTCCAGTCCATATGGTAGTCCAGTCCATATGGTAGTCCAATCCATACGGTAGTCCATACAGTAGTCCAGTCCATACGGTAGTCCATACAGTAGTCCAGTCCATGCAGTAGAACAGTCCATACAGTAGTCCAGTCCATACAGTAGTCTTAACAGTAGTCCATACAGTAGTCCAGTCCATACAGTAAAACAGTACATACAGTAGTCCATACTGTAGAACAGTCTATACAGTAGTCCACACAGTAGTCCAGTCCATACAGTAGTCCATACAGTAGAACAGTCCATACAGTAGTCCAATCCATACAGTAACCCATACTGTAGAACAGTCCATACAGTAGTCCATACTGTAGAACAGTCCATACAGTAGTCCATACAGTAGAACAGTCCATACAGTAGTCCATACAGTAGTCCATACAGTAGTCCAGTCCATACAGTAGTCCAGTCCATACAGTAGTCCAGTCCATACAGTAGTCCAGTCTATACAGTAGAACAGTCCATACAGTAGTCCAGTCCATACAGTAGTCCATACAGTAGTCCATACAGTAGTCCAGTCCATACAGTAGACAATACAGTAGTCCATACAGCATTCCATAGAGTAGTCCAGTCCATACAGTAGTACAGTCCATACAGTAGTCCAATCCATACAGTAGAACAGGGTATACAGTAGTCCAGTCCATACAGTAGACCAGTGCATACAGTAGTCCAGTCCATACAGTAGTCCATACAGTAATCCAGTCCATACAGTAGTCCAGTCCATACAGTAGAACAGTGTATACAGTAGTCCAGTCCATACAGTAGTCCATACAGTATTCCATACAGTAGTCCAGTCCATACAGTAGTACAGTCCATACAGTAGTTCAATCCATACTGTAGAACAGTGAATACAGTAGTCCAGTCCATACAGTAGACCAGTCCATACAGTAGTCCAGTCCATACAGTAGTCCATACAGTAGTCCAGTCCATACAGTAGTCCAGTCCATACAGTAGTCCAGTCCATATGGTAGTCCAGTCCATATGGTAGTCCAGTCCATACGGTAGTCCATACAGTAGTCCAGTCCATACAGTAGTCTTAACAGTAGTCCATACAGTAGTCCAGTCCATACAGTAAAACAGTACATACAGTAGTCCAGTCCATACAGTAGTCCATACTGTAGAACAGTCTATACAGTAGTCCACACAGTAGTCCAGTCCATACAGTAGTCCATACAGTAGAACAGTCCACACAGTAGTCCAATCCATACAGTAACCCATACTGTAGAACAGTCCATACAGTAGTCCATACTGTAGAACAGTCCATACAGTAGTCCAGTCCATACAGTAAAACAGTACATACAGAAGTACAGTCCATACAGTAGTCCATACAGTAGAACAGTCCATACAGTAGTCCATACAGTAGTCCAGTCCATACAGTAGTCCAGTCCATACAGTAGTCCAGTCCATACAGTAGTCCAGTCTATACAGTAGAACAGTCCATACAGTAGTCCAGTCCATACAGTAGTCCATACAGTAGTCCATACAGTAGTCCAGTCCATACAGTAGACAATACAGTAGTCCATACAGCATTCCATAGAGTAGTCCAGTCCATACAGTAGTACAGTCCATACAGTAGTCCAATCCATACAGTAGAACAGGGTATACAGTAGTCCAGTCCATACAGTAGACCAGTGCATACAGTAGTCCAGTCCATACAGTAGTCCATACAGTAGTCCAGTCCATACAGTAGTCCAGTCCATACAGTAGAACAGTCCATACAGTAGTCCAGTCCATACAGTAGTCCATACAGTAGAACAGTCCATACAGTAGTCCATACAGTAGTCCAGTCCATACAGTAGTCCAGTCCATACAGTAGTCCAGTCCATACAGTAGTCCAGTCTATACAGTAGAACAGTCCATACAGTAGTCCATACAGTAGTCCAGTCCATACAGTAGTCCAGTCCATACAGTAGTCCAGTCCATACAGTAGTCCAGTCCATACAGTAGAACAGTCCATACAGTAGTCCATACAGTAGTCCAGTCCATACAGTAGTCCAGTCCATACAGTAGTCCAATCCATACAGTAGTCCATACAGTAGAGCAGTCCATACAGTAGTCCAGTCCATACAGTAGAACAGTCCATACGGTAGTCCAGTCCATATGGTAGTCCAGTCCATACGGTAGTCCATACAGTAGTCCAGTCCATACGGTAGTCCATACAGTAGTACAGTCCATACAGTAGTCCAATCCATACTTTAGAACAGTGTATACAGTAGTCCATACACTAGTCCAGTCTGTACAGTAGTCCAGTCCATACACTAGTCCAGTCTGTACAGTAGTCCAGTCCATACGGTAGTCCAGTCCATATGGTAGTCCAGTCCATACGGTAGTCCATACAGTAGTCCAGTCCATACAGTAGTCTTAACAGTAGTCCATACAGTAGTCCAGTCCATACAGTAAAACAGTACATACAGTAGTCCAGTCCATACAGTAGTCCATACTGTAGAACAGTCTATACAGTAGTCCACACAGTAGTCCAGTCCGTACAGTAGTCCATACAGTAGAACAGTCCACACAGTAGTCCAATCCATACAGTAACCCATACTGTAGAACAGTCCATACAGTAGTCCATACTGTAGAACAGTCCATACAGTAGTCCAGTCCATACAGTAAAACAGTACATACAGAAGTACAGTCCATACAGTAGTCCATACAGTAGAACAGTCCATACAGTAGTCCATACAGTAGTCCAGTCCATACAGTAGTCCGGTCCATACAGTAGTCCAGTCCATACAGTAGTCCAGTCTATACAGTAGAACAGTCCATACAGTAGTCCAGTCCATACAGTAGTCCATACAGTAGTCCATACAGTAGTCCATACAGTAGTCCAGTCCATACAGTAGTCCATACAGTAGTCCATACAGTAGTCCAGTCCATACAGTAGACAATACAGTAGTCCATACAGCATTCCATAGAGTAGTCCAGTCCATACAGTAGTACAGTCCATACAGTAGTCCAATCCATACAGTAGAACAGGGTATACAGTAGTCCAGTCCATACAGTAGACCAGTGCATACAGTAGTCCAGTCCATACAGTAGTCCATACAGTAGAACAGTCCATACAGTAGTCCATACAGTAGTCCAGTCCATACAGTAGTCCAGTCCATACAGTAGTCCAATCCATACAGTAGTCCATACAGTAGAGCAGTCCATACAGTAGTCCAGTCCATACAGTAGAACAGTGTATACAGTAGTCCAGTCCATACAGTAGAACAGTCCATACAGTAGTCCAGTCCATACGGTAGTCCAGTCCATACGGTAGTCCATACAGTAGTCCAGTCCATACGGTAGTCCATACAGTAGTCCAGTCCATACAGTAGTCCAGTCCATACAGTAGTCCATACAGTAGTCCAGTCCATACAGTAGTCCAGTCCATACAGTAGTCCAGTCCATACAGTAGTCCAGTCCATACAGTAGTCCATACAGTAGTCCAGTCCATACAGTAGTCCAGTCCATACAGTAGTCCAGTCCATACAGTAGTCCAGTCCATACAGTAGTCCAGTCCATACAGTAGTCCAGTCCATACAGTAGTACAGTCCATACAGTAGTCCAATCCATACTTTAGAACAGTGTATACAGTAGTCCATACACTAGTCCAGTCTGTACAGTAGTCCAGTCCATACGGTAGTCCAGTCCATATGGTAGTCCAGTCCATACGGTAGTCCATACAGTAGTCCAGTCCATACAGTAGTCTTAACAGTAGTCCATACAGTAGTCCAGTCCATACAGTAAAACAGTACATACAGTAGTCCAGTCCATACAGTAGTCCATACTGTAGAACAGTCTATACAGTAGTCCACACAGTAGTCCAGTCCGTACAGTAGTCCATACAGTAGTCCATACAGTAGTCCAGTCCATACAGTAGACAATACAGTAGTCCATACAGCATTCCATAGAGTAGTCCAGCCCATACAGTAGTACAGTCCATACAGTAGTCCAATCCATACAGTAGAACAGGGTATACAGTAGTCCAGTCCATACAGTAGACCAGTGCATACAGTAGTCCAGTCCATACAGTAGTCCATACAGTAGTCCAGTCCATACAGTAGTCCAGTCCATACAGTAGAACAGTGTATACAGTAGTCCAGTCCATACAGTAGTCCATACAGTATTCCATACAGTAGTCCAGTCCATACAGTAGTACAGTCCATACAGTAGTCCAATCCATACAGTAGTCCATACAGTAGAGCAGTCCATACAGTAGTCCAATCCATACTGTAGAACAGTGTATACAGTAGTCCAGTCCATACAGTAGACCAGTCCATACAGTAGTCCATACAGTAGTCCAGTCCATACAGTAGTCCAGTCTATACAGTAGTCCAATCCATACAGTAGTCCATACAGTAGAGCAGTCCATATGGTAGTCCAGTCCATACGGTAGTCCATACACTAGTCCAGTCTGTACAGTAGTCCAGTCCATACGGTAGTCCAGTCCATATGGTAGTCCAGTCCATACGGTAGTCCATACAGTAGTCCAGTCCATACGGTAGTCCATACTGTAGTCCAGTCCATACAGTAGTCCAGTCCATACGGTAGTCCATACTGTAGTCCAGTCCATACAGTAGACCAGTCCATACAGTAGTCCAGTCCATACAGTAGAACAGTCCATACAGTAGTCCAGTCCATACAGTAGTCCATACAGTAGTCCATACAGTAGTCCATACAGTAGAACAGTCCATACAGTAGTCCAGTCCATACAGTAAAACAGGACATACAGTAGTCCAGTCCATACAGTAGTCCATACAGTAGACAAGTCCATACAGTAGAACAGTCCATACAGTAGTCCAGTCCATACAGTAGTCCAGTCCATAAAGTAGAACAGTCCATACAGTAGTCGAATCCATACAGTAACCCATACAATAGAACAGTCCATACAGTAGTCCATACTGTAGAACAGTCCATGCAGTAGTCCAGTCCATACAGTAGTCCAATCCATACAGTAACCCATACAATAGAACAATCCATACAGTAGTCCATACTGTAGAACAGTCCATACAGTAGTCCAGTACATACAGTAGTCCACTCCATACAGTAGTTCAGTCCATACGGTAGTCCAGTCCATAAAGATGTCTAGTCCATACAGTAGTCCATACAGTAGTCCAGTCCATACAGTAGTACAGTCCATACAGTAGTCCAATCCATACAGTAGAACAGTCCATACAGTAGTCCATACTGTAGAACAGTGTATACAGTAGTCCAGTCCATACAGTAGACCAGTCCATACAGTAGACCAGTCCATACAGTAGACCAGTCCATACAGTAGTCCAGTCCATACAGTAGTCCATACAGTAGTCCATACAGTAGAACAGTCCATACAGTAGTCCAGTCCATACAGTAGACAATACAGTAGTCCATACAGTATTCCATAGAGTAGTCCAGTCCATACAGTAGTGCAGTCCATACAGTAGTCCAATCCATACAGTAAAACAGGACATACAGTAGTCCATTCCATACAGTAGTTCATACAGTAGAACAGTCCACACAGTAGTCCACACAGTAGTCCAGTCCATACAGTAGTCCATACAGTAGAACCGTCCATACAGTAGTCCAATCCATACAGTAACCCATACCAGTCCATACTGTAGAACAGTCCATACAGTAGTCCAGTCCATACAGTAGGACAGTCCATACAGTAGTCCAATCCATACAGTGACCCATACAGTAGAACAGTCCATACAGCAGAACAATCCATACAGTAGTCCAGTCCATACAGTAGTCCATACAGTTTTCCATACAGTAGAACAGTCCATAAAGTAGTCCAGTCCATACAGTAGAACAGTCCATACAGTAGTCCATACTGTAGAACAGTGTATACATTAGTCCAGTCCATACAGTAGACGGGTCCATACAGTAGTCCAGTCCATACAGTAGACCAGTCCATACAGTAGTCCAGTCCATACAGTAGTCCATACAGTAGTCCATACAGTAGAACAGTCCATACAGTAGTCCAGTCCATACAGTAGACAATACAGTAGTCCATACAGTATTCCATAGAGTAGTCCAGTCCATACAGTAGTCCAATCCATACACTAGTCCAGTCCATACAGTAGTCCAGTCCATACAGTAGTCCATACAGTAGTCCAGTCCATACAGTAGTCCAGTCCATACAGTAGTCCATACAGTAGTCCAGTCCATACAGTAGTCCAGTCCATACAGTAGTCCAGTCCATACAGTAGTCCATACAGTAGTCCAGTCCATACAGTAGTCCAGTCCATACAGTAGTCCATACAGTAGGACAGTCCATACAGTAGTCCAGTCCATACAGTAACCCACACAGTAGAACAGTCCACACAGTAGAACAGTCCATACAGTCGTCCAGTCCATACAGTAGTCCAGTCCATACAGTAGTCCAATCCATACAGTAGTCCATACAGTAGAGCAGTCCATACAGTAGTCCAGTCCATACAGTAACCCACAAAGTAGAACAGTCCATACAGTAGAACAGTCCATACAGTAAAACAGTACATACAGTAGTCCAGTCCATATAGTAGTCCATACAGTAGAACAGTCCATACAGTAGTCCAGTCCATACAGTAAAACAGTACATACAGTAGTCCAGTCCATATAGTAGTCCATACAGTAGAACAGTCCATACAGTAGTCCAGTCCATACAGTAGAACAGTCCATACAGTAGTCCAGTCCATACAGTAACCCATACAATAGAACAGTCCATGCAGTTGTCCATAGTAGAACAGTCCATACAGTAGTCCAGTCCATACAGTAGAACAGTGTATACAGTAGTCCAGTCCATACAGTAGAACAGTCCATACAGTAGTCCAGTCCATACATTAGTCCATACAGTAGAACAGGCCATACAGTAGTCCAGTCCATACAGTAGAACAGTGTATACAGTAGTCCAGTCCATACAGTAACCCATACAATAGAACAGTCCATGCAGTTGTCCATACTGTAGAACAGTCCATACAGTAGTCCAGTCCATAGAGTAGAACAGTCCATACAGTAGTACAGTCCATACACTAGTCCAGTCTGTACAGTAGTCCAGTCCATTCCACAGTCCAGTCCATACAGTAGTCCATACAGTAGTCCAGTCCATACGGTAGTCCATACAGTAGTCCAGTCCATACGGTAGTCCATACAGTAGTCCAGTCCATACAGTAGTCCAGTCCATACGGTAGTCCATACAGTTCTCCAGTCCATACAGTAGTCCAGTCCATATGGTAGTCCAGTCCATACAGTAGTCCATACAGTAGTCCAGTCCATACAGTAGTCCAGTCCATACAGTAGTCCATACAGTAGTCCAATCCATACAGTAGTCCATACAGTAGTCCATACAGCAGACCAGTCCATACAGTAGTCCATACAGTAGTCCAGTCTGTACAGTAGTCCAGTCCATACGGTAGTCCAGTGTATACAGTAGTCCAGTCCATACAGTAGTCCAGTCCATACAGTAGAACAGTCCATACAGTAGTCCAGTCCATACAGTAGAACAGTCCATACAGTAGAACAGTCCATACAGTAGTCCAGTCCATACAGTAGTCCAGTCCATACAGTAGTCCATACAGTAGAACAGTCAGTAAAGTAATCCATACACTAGTCCAGTCCATACAGTAGTCCAGTCCATACGGTTGTCCATACAGTAGTCCAGTCCATACAGTAGTCCATACAGTAGTCCAGTCCATACAGTAGTCCAGTCCATACAGTAGTCCATACAGTAGTCCAGTCCATACAGTAGTCCAGTCCATACAGTAGTCCAGTCCATACAGTAGTCCATACAGTAGTCCAGTCCATACAGTAGTCCAGTCCATACAGTAGTCCAGTCCATACAGTAGTCCAGTCCATACAGTAGTCCAATCCATACAGTAGTCCATACAGTAGTCCATACAGTAGACCAGTCCATACAGTAGTCCATACAGTAGTCCAGTCCATACAGTAGTCCATACAGTAGTCCATACAGTAGTCCAGTCTATACAGTATTCCATACAGTAGTCCAATCCATACAGTAGTCCAGTCCATACAGTAGTCCAGTCCATACAGTAGTCCATACAGTAGTCCAGTCCATACAGTAATCCATACAGTAGTCCAGTCTATACAGTATTCCATACAGTAGTCCAGTCCATACAGTAGACCAGTCCTTACATTATTCACAGCGGAAGGGGCGATAGAAAGCTGTGTTCTCTGTCACACTATGAATTTGGCAACATACACTGTACAACGCTGTTCACAGCTTCCTGCCATGATTCCCCATGTTTCCCTTTTCTACAGAATAGCCTGGTATGACAGGTTTCCCTCCACTAAAGAATAGCCTGGTATGACAGGTTTCCCTCTAGTACAGAATAGCCTGGTATGACAGGTTTCCCTCTACTACAGAATAGCCTGGTATGACAGGTTTCCCTCCACTAAAGAATAGCCTGGTATGACAGGTTTCCCTCTAGTACAGAATAGCCTGGTATGACAGGTTTCCCTCTACTAAAGAATAGCCTGGTATGACATGTTTCCCTCTAGTACAGTATAGCCTGGTGTCACGCCCTGACCTTAGTTATCTCTGTTTTCTTTATTATTTTGGTCTGTGACGAGGGTGGGTATGCTTGTTTTGTATTGTCTAGGGTTTAGTAAATCTAAGTATATGTATGTCTATGGTGTCCTGCATTGGTTCCCAATCAGAGACAGCTGTTTATCGTTGTCTCTGATTGGGGACCATATTTAGGTAGCCATTTTGCCTTGGGTATTTGTGTGTTCTTGTCTATGTGTATTTGCCTGTCAGCACTCGTTTTGTATAGCTTCACGGTCATTTTGTTCAGTGTTCATTCTTCATTAAAGGAAAATGTACACATACCACTCTGCGCCTTGGCCTCCTCCTTACAACGAACGTGACACCTGGTATGACATGTTTCCCTCTATTGCATTATAGCCTGGTTTAACATGTTTCGCTCTACTACATTATAGCCTGGTATGACATTCCTGTCCTCTGCTGATTGTCATTTCACATTTCGGAAAGACTCAACATTATTAAGTCACATTCTACACACAGTACTGGTCAAAAGTTTGGACACACCTACTCATTCCAGGTTTGTTTAGTTTTACTATTTTCTACATTGTAGAATAACAGTGAAGACATCAAAACTCATGAAGTAACACACATGGAATCATGTAGTAAACAAAAAAAGTGTTAAATAAATCTAAATATATTTTTAGACTCTTCAAAGTAGCCACCCTTTGTCTTGATGACAGCTTTGCACACCCTTGGCTGTTTCCACACTTTTGCCTGGCACTGTATGACCCTTCCCTGTTTCCATACATAGGTACTATATTTTCTTAGGCAAGCTACTTCCATAAATTCCATTAAAAAAACTGTTAGAAAAGGCATTGACTGGCTAAGAGAGTTTGGACTGACCTCACTAGAAATGTGTTGCTTCTATTTGCAAATGCAAGAGAGGGGTGTTTTCCAGTGTTTTTACAATGGGCCTGTCTGCCTTTCTGTGTGCCTGTCTGCTTGCCTGTCTGCATTCCTGTGTGCCTGTCTGCCTGCGTGCTTGCCTGTCTGCCTTTCTGTGTGCCTGTCTGCCTGCGTGCTTGCCTGTCTGCATTCCTGTGTGCCTGTCTGCCCGCATGCTTGCCTGTCTGCATTCCTGTGTGCCTGTCTGCCTGCATGTCTGCCTGCATGTCTTTCTGTCTGCCTGCCTGTCTGCCTGCCTGTCTGCCTGCCTGTCTGCCTGCATGTCTGCCTGCATGTCTTTCTGTCTCTCTGCCTGTCTGCCTGCACGTCTTTCTGTCTCTCTGCCTGTCTGCCTGTCTGCCTGCATGTCTTTCTGTCTCTCTGCCTGTCTGCCTGCATGTCTTTCTGTCTCTCTGCCTGTCTGCCTGTCTGCCTGCATGTCTTTCTGTCTCTCTGCATGTCTGCCTGCATGTTTTTCTGTCTCTCTGCCTGTCTGCCTTCCTTACTTTTTACCTTTGTGCTTACCTGTTTGCATGTATGTTGCCTTTTCCCTACTCTGAGTCCCAGACACCAGCTGCTCTCTCACTTGGTCTGAGTCCCAGACATAACCTGGCCTGATTGGCACAAACCCTCTGTCTCCTTTGATGACCAGCTCCGACCCAGGTCGAAGAGAAACGTCTCTAGCTGAAAAAAGTATCTATTTGTAAAGAATGAATACGAATCAGGATATTAATGCCAGCGAGGCTCAGACTGTCTTCACAGTATAACCATATCACTATTTTACTATAACAACATATCACCATATCACTATTTTACTATAACAACATATCACCATCTCACTATTTTACTATAACAACATATCACCATATCACTATTTTACTATAACAACATATCACCATATCACTATTTTACTATAACAACATATCACCATATCACTATTTTACTATAACAACATATCACCATATCACTATTTTACTATAACAACATATCACCATATCACTATTTTACTATAACAACATATCACCATATCACTATTTTACTATAACAACATATCACCATATCACTATTTTACTATAACATATCACTATTTTACTATAACAACATATCACCATATCACTATTTTACTATAACAACATATCACCATATCACTATTTTACTATAACAACATATCACCATATCACTATTTTACTATAACAACATATCACCATATCACTATTTTACTATTTTATAACAACATATCACCATATCACTATTTTACTATAACAACATATCACCATATCACTATTTTACTATAACAACATATCACCATATCACTATTTTACTATAACAACATATCACCATATCACTATTTTTTACTATAACAACATATCACCATATCACTATTTTACTATAACAACATATCACCATATCACTATTTTACTATAACAACATATCACCATATCACTATTTTACTATAACAACATATCACCATATCACTATTTTACTATAACAACATATCACCATATCACTATTTTACTATAACAACATATCACCATATCTATTTTACTATAACAACATTTTACTATTTTACTATAACAACATATCACCATATCACTATTTTACTATAACAACATATCACCATATCACTATTTTACTATAACAACATATCACCATATCACTATTTTACTATAACAACATATCACCATATCACTATTTTACTATAACAACATATCACCATATCACTATTTTACTATAACAACATATCACCATATCACTATTTTACTATAACAACATATCACCATATCACTATTTTACTATAACAACATATCACCATATCACTATTTTACTATAACAACATATCATATCACTATTTTACTATAACAACATATCATATCACTATTTTACTATAACAACATATCACATATCACTATTTTACTATAACAACATATCACCATATCACTATTTTACTATAACAACATATCACCATCTCACTATTTTACTATAACAACATATCACCATATCACTATTTTACTATAACAACATATCACCATATCACTATTTTACTATAACAACATATCACCATATCACTATTTTACTATAACAACATATCACCATATCACTATTTTACTATAACAACATATCACCATATCACTATTTTACTATAACAACATATCACCATATCACTATTTGAAATGTCTTCATTCTTTTTGGAACTTCTGAGTGTAATGTTTATTTCACTTTTGTTGCTTTGGCATATGTTTCCCATGCCAATAAAGCAAATTTTATATGTATGTATGTGTGTATATATATATATATATATATATATATATATGAGAGAGAGAGAGAGTACACAGTGGCAGAATACCTAACCACTGTGACTGACTCAGTGAGCATAGTCTTGCTATTGAGAAAGGTCTCTATAGGCAGACCTGGCTCTCAAGAGAAGACAGGCTATGTGCTCACTGCACACAAAGTGAGGTGGAAACTGAGCTGCACTTCCTAACCTCCTGCCCAATGATTGACCATATTAGAGACACATATTTCCCTCAGATTACACAGATCCACAAAGTATTTGAAAACAAACCCAATTTTGATAAACTCTCATCTACTGGGTGAAATTCCACAGTGTGCCATCACAGCAGCAAGATTTGTGACCTGTTGCCACAAGAAAAGGTCAACCAGTGAAGAATAAACACCATTGTAAATACAACACATATATTTGTTTATTTATTTTCCCTTTTGTACTTGAACTATTTCCACATCGTTACAACACATTTGAAATGTCTCTAATATTTTGTAATTTGTAATTTGTAATTTGTAATTATATTTTGCTATTTTCACATCGCTACAACACTGTATATATACATAATATGACGTTTGAAATGTCTTTGTTTAAGCCACAATTTTTTAAGCCTCTAGAGAGAGACAGACCATTTTTCAAGCCATGACAGACAGACAGACAGACAGACTGACCATTGTTTAAGCCACTACAGACAGACAGACAGACCATTGTTTAAGCCACTACAGACAGGCAGACAGACAGACAGACCATTGTTTAAGCCACTACAGACAGACAGACAGACAGACCATTGTTTAAGCCACTACAGACAGACAGACAGGCAGACAGACAGACAGACAGACCATTGTTTAAGCCACTAGGCAGACAGACAGACAGACAGACAGACAGACAGACAGACAGACAGACAGACAGACAGACAGACAGACAGACAGACAGACAGACAGACAGACCATTGTTTAAACCACTGCAGGCAGACAGACAGACAGACAGACAGACAGACAGACAGACCATTGACAGACAGACAGACAGACAGACAGACAGACAGACAGACAGACAGACAGACAGACCATTGTTTAAACCACTACAGACAGACAGACAGACAGACAGACCATTGTTTAAGCTACTACAGACAGGCAGACAGACAGACCATTGTTTAAACCACTACAGACAGGCAGACAGACAGACCATTGTTTAAACCACTACAGACAGCAGCAGACAGACAGACCATTGTTTAAACCACTACAGACAGACAGACAGACAGACCATTGTTTAAACCACTACAGACAGGCAGACAGACAGACCATTGTTTAAGCTACTACAGACAGACAGACAGACATACCATTGTTTAAGCCACTACAGACAGACAGACAGACCATTGTTTAAACCACTACAGACAGACAGACAGACAGACAGACAGACAGACCATTGTTTAAACCACTACAGACAGACAGACAGGCAGACAGACAGACAGACCATTGTTTAAACCACTACAGGCAGGCAGGCAGGCAGACAGACAGACAGACAGACAGACCATTGTTTAAACCACTACACACAGGCAGACAGACAGACCATTGTTTAAGCTACTACAGACAGGCAGACAGACAGACCATTGTTTAAACCACTACAGACAGGCAGACAGACAGACCATTGTTTAAACAACAGACAGACAGACAGACAGACAGACAGACAGACAGACAGACAGACATTGACAGACAGACAGACAGACAGACAGACAGACAGACAGACAGACAGACAGACAGACAGACAGACAGACAGACAGGCAGACCATTGTTTAAACTACTACAGAGAGACAGACAGGCAGACAGACAGGCAGACCATTGTTTAAACTACTACAGACAGACAGACAGACACTCTGTAGTCTTCTGTGTCTATGGGCTCTCTCTCTCTCTTGTCACATAAGACCTGTGACATATTCTCTCTGGGCCCCACAGATACATTTACACCAGTTTGTGTGGCATTCCGTCCCAGACTGAGGACGTAGACATACAGACACATCACACCCTGAATAGCGCTTCATCTTGCTGGTTAGCCTTAATAAAGCCCTTGCTCCAGCAACTCACCAAAGCCTAATGGTCTTCATGGTAAGTATCATAAAGGTTACAGTGAGATGTTTAAGTACCCTGGTTCCATTTAGTAGCATAGTGGATGGGTTGAACTGATGGTCTTTTCAGAGCATCTTGATAGAGCAGATCTAGAGGTAAATAACTAATCTGAGGGCAGATGAAAGATCTCCGCTGGTGTAAAGGTTACAGCTATATAACTAGATACCTCTATTTGTTCTTCCCCCGAATGATGGAAGACAGTGTTCTAACACAACAGTGTACCTGGTTAGGACTGGCGTTAAGGATGAAAACAGCTGTGAACTCTAAAAGAAGGTGGTAGAAGTAAGAAATCACTTTCCTTTCCAGTAACTGACTAGTACTTTCCTTTCCAGTAACTGACTAGTACTTTCCTTTCCAGTAACTGACTAGTACTTTCCTTTCCAGTAACTGACTAGTACTTTCCTTTCCAGTAACTGACTAGTACTTTCCTTTCCAGTAACTGACTAGTACTTTCCTTTCCAGTAACTGACTAGTACTTTCCTTTCCAGTAACTGACTAGTACTTTCCTTTCCAGTAACTGACTAGTACTTTCCTTTCCAGTAACTGACTAGTACTTTGTACCTATGTATGTTTCGAAATGAAGTTTTTAAAATAGTTTTTGTAACCATCTGATGCACAGTACTATACTGTCAGTAGTACCGTGTATTTTGTATTTAACAACGCAAGTCAGTTTTAAGAACAAATTCTTATTTACATTTTAGAAATCTGACTTGCTGGGTAGATAAACAAGTTGTTTATCTTTCATTTGAGCTATTGGACTTGTTAATGTGTGGAGGTTAAATATTTTTAAGAATATTTTTTGCGTTCCATGCGCCACATTCCAGCTGACGCTGGGAGGGCTGGTTCCCAATTGGGACTCAAGATCCTCAACAGGTTGAACAAATTCTTATTTACAATGACGGCCTACCGGGGGAACAGTGGGTTAACTGCCTTGTTCAGGGGGCAGAACGACAGATTTGTACCTTGTCAGCTCGGCGATTCGATTGTCACAACTTCTTCCGAAGTCGGTCCCTCTCCTTGTTCGGGTATTTTCCATTTGTTTTGTCTTTGTCTTACACACCTGGATTCAATCCCACAATTACTTGTTCATTATTTAACCCTCTGTTCCCCCATGTTTGTTTGTGAGAAATAGTTTTGTCTTGTGTACGGTCCGTTATTGTGGGCTAGGTATATTGTGTTGTATTTTGTGAATCTTGAGAACATTCAGTTGGTTACTCATATCTGCTGTCTTGCGCCTGACTCTCTACACCAGCTACACACAGGCCGATTACATCGATCAAGCAACCATTTGGTGACCGGCCCAACGCTCTAACCACTAGGCCACCCCAATAAATAAAAGTAGATCATGAGGGAAGAGAGAAAAACATACTGTTCAGCCAGGCACCACTCAAATCTAAAAGCATTGCGCCTATACAGGCCAATCAAATCAAGTTGTGCGTATTATCTAAATTATCATTGTTCTAAAGATGTTCACAATGATAATACTATACTTGTTACTAGGGAATAC
Organism: Oncorhynchus tshawytscha; assembly: GCF_018296145.1. NCBI lineage: Eukaryota > Metazoa > Chordata > Actinopteri > Salmoniformes > Salmonidae > Oncorhynchus > Oncorhynchus tshawytscha. Next base: position 37,885,785 of record NC_056457.1, on the reverse strand, counting down.
TACCTACTATACTGGCTACTAGGGAATACTACCTACTATACTGGCTACTAGGGAATACTACCTACTATACTGGCTATTATTCTGGGTGCTAGGGAATACTACATACTATACTAGCTACTATACTGGCTACTAGGGAATAGTGGCTACACTACTGGCTACTAGGGAATACTACCTACTATGCTGGCTAATATACTGGCTTATGGGGAATACTACCTACTATACTAGCTACTATACTGGCTACTAGGGAATACTACCTACTATGCTGGCTAATATACTGGCTTATGGGGAATACTACCTACTATACTAGCTACTATACTGGCTACTAGGGAATACTACCTACTATACTGGCTACTAGGGAATATTACCTACTATACTGGCTACTAGGAAATACTACCTACTATACTGGCTACTAGGGAAAACTACCTGCTATACTGGCTACTAGGGAATACTACCTACTATACTGGCTACTATACTGGCTACTAGGGAATACTACCTACTATACTGGCTACTAGGGAATATTACCTACTATACTGGATACAAGGAAATACTACCTACTATACTGGCTACTAGGGAAAACTACCTGCTATACTGGCTACTAGGGAATACTACCTACTATACTGGCTACGATACTGGCTACTAGGGAATACTACCTGCTATGCTGGCTAATATACTGGCTTATGGGGAATACTACCTACTATACTGGCTACTAGGGAATACTACCTACTATACTGGCTACTAGGGAATACGACTTACCATACTGGCTACTAGGAAAACTACCTGCTATACTGGCTACAAGGAATACTAGCTACTATACTGGCTACAAGGGAATACTACCTACTATACTGGCTACTAGGGAATACTACCTACTATACTGGCTACTAGGGAATACTACCTACTATGCTGGCTACTAGGGAATACTACCTACTATACTACCTACTATACTGGCTACTATACTGGCTAATGGGGAATACTACCTACTATACTGGCTACTAGGGAATACTACGTACTATACTGGCTACTAGGGAATACTACCTACTATACTGGATACTAGGGAATACTACCTGCTATACAGGCTACTAGGGAATACTACCTACTATACTGGCTACTAGGGAATACTACCTACTATACTGGCTACTTGGGAATACTACCTACTATACTGGCTATTATACTGGGTACTAGGGATGGTCTACCTACTATACTGGCTACTATACTGGGTACTTGGGAATACTACCTACTATACTGGCTACTAGGGAATACTACCTACAATACTGGCTAATAGGGAATACTACCTACTATAGTGGCTACTAGAGAATACTACATACTATACTGGCTACTATACTGGGTACTAGAGAATACTACCTACTATACTGGCTACTATACTGGCTACTAGGGAATACTACCTACTATACTGGCTACTAGGGAATACTACCTAATATACTGGCTACTAGGGAATACTACCTACTATACTACCTACTATTCTGGCTATTAGGGAATACTACCTACTACACTGGCTACTATACTGGCTACTAGGGGATACTACCTACTATACTGGCTACTATACTGGCTACTAGGGAATACTACCTACTATACTGGCTACTAGGGAATACTACCTACTATACTGGCTACTATACTGGGTACTAGGGAATACTACCTACTATACTGGGTACTAGGGAATACTACCTACTATACTAGCTACTATACTGGCTAGTAGGGAATACTGGCTACTATACTGGCTACTAGGGAATACTGGCTACTATACTGGCCACTAGGGAATACTGCCTACTATATTGGCTACTATACTGGGTACTAGGGAATACTACCTACTATACTGGGTACTAGGGAATACTACCTACTATACTGGCTACTATACTGGGTACCAGAGAATACTACCTACTATACTTGCTACTATACTGGCTACTAGGGAATACTGTTTACTATACTGGCTACTAGGGAATACTGGCTACTATACTGGCCACTAGGGAATTCTACCTACTATACTGGCTACTAGGGAATTCTACCTACTATCCTGGCTACTAGGGAATACTGGCTACTATACTGGATAATAGGGAATACTACCAACTATACTACCTACTATACTGGCCACTAAGGGATACTACATACATTACTGGGTACTAGGGAATACTACCTACTATACTGGCTACTATACTGGCTAATAGGGAATTCTACCTACTACTCTGGCTACTAGGGAATACTACCTACTATAATGGCTACTATGCTGGCTACCAGGGAATACTACCTACTATACTGGCTACTATACTGGCTAATGGGGAATACTACCTACTATACTGGCTACTCGGGAATACTACCTACTATACTGGCTACTATACTGGCTACTAGGGAATACTGGCTACTATACTGGCTACTATACTGGCTAATGGGGAATACTACCTACTATACTGGCTAATAGGGAATTCTACCTACTATACTGGCTAGTAGGGAATACTACCCACTATACTGGCTACTATACTGGCTACTAGGGAATACGACCTACTATACTGGCTACTATACTGGCTAATGGGGAATACTACCTACTATACTGACTACTAGGGAATTCTACCTACTATACTGGCTACTATACTGGGTACTAGGGAATACTACCTACTATACTACCTACTTTACTGGCTACTAGGGAATACTACCTACTATACTCTCTACTAGGTAATACTCACCTAATCCCTCCTTCTGCCATGCACTTTCCGTGGGCTTTGTGATGGTCATGTTGCCTATGGGTCCAGGGTTCAGACCCTGTAAAATGACAGTACAAGGTCACTATTCTAAATGTAATCATGAGACGATTTAAGTGTTCATGAAATAATTGCTTTGCATTATGATGTGATTACAACAATATGGGGTTGATATGTGGTATAGCTATTAAAACATTCCTTGGCTTGTGCCACTGCTGCTCGGCCTTTGTGCAGCTGTTCACAGGTGGGATGACTGGTGTTCCCATCTGGGAATAGTGTGCAGACTGGAATAGTAATGCAACTGTGTGGTTGAGTAATGCAGTGCCAGCAACACAGTGATGTTGTGTCATTGTTACTGGCTCAGAGGGGTACAGGACAATCTACGTGGGGTTTATAAAAAGAACATGATTAGACTATAAAATCACTCAACATGTGTCACGACCGGCAAACAGAAGTGTCTGACGCAACATGAAACAGCCACTAAATTAATTACAGCAATAAGGGTTTAAACTTTTCTATTATGGGTGTATGCCCTTATTTAAATGTAATCTGATGTGTCCAACATAAGAGTTTACAGAAACAACAAGGAAGATGACTAAATAATTACTACTCCAAGAACAGTTTCCTAGACATGGGTCAAGTCTAGTCCTAGACTAAAGCAATGCCTCCTAATGCAGCTCTCCATTGACAGGAGCTGTGTCGTCTTCAACTAGGCTTCATCTCTGACTGTATAACCAGCATGTAGTGTGTCACAAACAGCTGACCTTTCACCCTTCATTCAAACTGTGAGGTTTTTCATATTTCTTCATGGACCTGTAGCAGCAAACCCCTTACGCTGATCAGATTTTTACCTTGTCAGCTCAGGGATTTGAACTTGCAACCTTTTGGTTATTAGACCAACGCTCCTAACCACTAGGCTACCCTGCCACCGTTAAAAGCATGTCTTAAACTACTTTACAGCTTTGAGTAAACATCCTTGTCTGGTCTGACAGGCAACTTGGCTCCACTTACCTTCATAGTTGAAAAGGACGTTAGAATCCTTTTTCCAACTCGGAGGTCGGTGCTTTGCTACTGGCTACTATACTGGCTACTAGGGAATACTACCTGCTATACTTGGCCAGACGATGTACATCGTTCATTGTTATCTTTTGGCAGCTCTTGCAACACCTTGTGTTAAAACAGTGCTATCGTTGGTAAGGGAGGGGGGTGGGGGTTGGCTAATTGCTAGTTACAATCAGGATGACAGAACACGATCGGGACAGGAAAGCTATGTATCGGGTAGGAAGTTGAGGGGAAGTGGGTGTTGCTACGTTGTGCAAAAGGTCTATTAGCAATGAATGATATAAAAAAAAATGGATGGATGGCTTTAGCAGCTATTATAGCTAGCTAGCTAGTAGGCTAATGTTTGCACGTTAGCATTAACCTATTTCTCTACCCTATTAACTTTGGCTAGCTATCTTTTCAGCTAAGTTAGCTAGTTAGCTGCATGCCTAACCTCCACTTGATGGTGATACACCCAAAAATGGTTCACATAGGAGTAGGGCTGTCCCCGATAAATAAAAAAAAGCCAGTCAAAAGCCTAATACAAATTGGCTGAATTTTTGGAGGCCAGCCGCAGTGAGCAGTGAGCATCAGGAGGAGCTGGTTGAGAAGCTGGTTGAGAAGCTGGTTGAGTGAACGCCAATGTGCAACGCTGTCATCAAGGCAAAGGTTGGCTACTTTGAAGAATCTCAAATATAAAATATATTTTGATTTGATTAACACATTTTTGGTTAATATGTGTTCTTTCATAGCTTTGATGTCTTCACTATTATTCTACAATGTAGAAAAGAGTAAAAATACAGAAAAACCCTTAAATGAGTAGTCCAGACTTTTGACTGGTCCAGAATGTGTTGGCTACTGAGCTTTAGTTAAAAAAATGAAGAAACACAAATAACTAAAGAGGGAGCCAGAGATCAACATAGGCCCTTACCTCCTCCTGCTGCGCATTGCTGCTGGCCTCCAAATATTCTGCTCATTTGTAATAGGCGGTTGGCAACCTTTTCCATTTGGAGTGCCAACTTATCTCCAGTTGTGATTTTCATATGCACATTTTCCGTGGAACAGTTTCATTTAATTTACAATAAAGTCTTCAAATCTCAAAATCAATGTCATGTGATTAATCAAAATTCTATCAAAATGTACAATTCAAATCTAAAAGTAACTTCTATTGACATTGTCAACATGTAAAAATACCCTGAATAATAATAATACAATAAATCCAACTTATAAAACCATTGCAGGTAGAACGACCGTCTGTCTGCAGACTGCACAACATATCACCAGGGGCAACCTGTCCTCTTTGTTATTGACCAAATACTTATTTTCCACCATAATTTGCAAATAAATTCATAAAACATCCTGCAATGTGATTTTCTGGATTTTTTTTCCTCATTTTGTCTTTCATAGTTGAAGTGTACCTATGATGAAAATTACAGGCCTCATCTTTTTAAGTGGGAGAACTTGCACAATTGATGGCTGACTAAATACTTCCCCCCCCCACTGTATTCTTATTCATTCCCTTACACTTGGGTGTATAAGGTAGTTGTTGTAGAATTGTACTATTACTGCTACTGTATCTTGCCTATGCCGCTCTGTACCATCACTCATTCATATATCTTTATGTACATATTCTTTATCCCCTTACACTTGTGTGTATAAGACAGTAGTTTTGGAATTGTTAGCTAGATTACTTGTTAGATATTACTGCACGGTCGGAATTAGAAGCACAAGCATTTCGCTACACTCGCATTAACATCTGCAAACCATGTGTATGTGACAAATAAAACGTGATTTGATTTGAGGCTACTGTAGACCTTTGCTAAAACAGGATTTGGTGACATGAATATATTTAGTATAGTTGTATCTGAAAAGGATGGCTTTTTAAAAAGTTTCACAACAAAAAAAAAATCTGAAATTCACTAAGATTGGGCATCCTCTGAGGAGCCTCCAATGGACTCAGTAGTATATCTCACAGAATAAGAGAGAGAGAAAGAGAGAGAGAGAGAAAAAAAGAGGGAGATAGATAGTGACATAGTATATCTCACTGAGTTGACCTTTACTATACAGAAAGCCAATGGGTCATGTGACGTGACACTTCTGCACCAGGCTGATTAAGCCCCTGGGCTCGGTGGGGTGTGTGGGTGGGGGGTGACCTGGGTATGCTGGCATCCAGCCGTGTGACACCAGACCCTCTCTTTCTTTCCTCTCACCGTTCCATCCGAATTAGGAGTAAATTATGAAGAAAAAGAAGTGACCTTTTTAGAAAACACAGAAAACGGCTTTACAAGACTGTGGAGGCAGAGAGTTAGAGGGCGAGAGGCAGAAGAGGGAGAGAGGCAGAGACACAGGGAGGCAGAGATGGAGACAAGCAGAGAGGGAGAGAGGCAGTAACAGGGAGGCAGAGATGGAGACAAGCAGAGAGGGAGAGAGGCAGTAACAGGGAGGCAGAGATGGAGACAAGCAGAGAGGGGCGAGAGGCAGAAGAGGGAGAGAGGCAGAGATACAGGGAGGCAGAGATGGAGACAAGCAGAGAGGGAGAGAGGCAGTAACAGGGAGGCAGAGATGGAGACAAGCAGAGAGGGAGAGAGGCAGTAACAGGGAGGCAGAGATGGAGACAAGCAGAGAGGGAGAGAGGCAGTAACAGGGAGGCAGAGATGGAGACAAGCAGAGAGGGCGAGAGGCAGAAGAGGGAGAGAGGCAGAGATACAGGGAGGCAGAGATGGAGACAAGCAGAGAGGGAGAGAGGCAGTAACAGGGAGCCATAGATGGAGACAAGCAGAGAGGGCGAGAGGCAGAAGAGGGAGAGAGGCAGAGATACAGCGAGGCAGAGATGGAGACAAGCAGAGAGGGAGAGAGGCAGTAACAGGGAGGCAGAGATGGAGACAAGCAGAGAGGGAGAGAGGCAGAGACACAGGGAGGCAGAGATGGAGACAAGCAGAGAGGGAGAGAGGCAGAGACACAGGGAGGCAGAGATGGAGACAAGCAGAGAGGGAGAGAGGCAGTAACAGGGAGGCAGAGATGGAGACAAGCAGAGAGGGCGAGAGGCAGAAGAGGGAGAGAGGCAGAGATACAGGGAGGCAGAGATGGAGACAAGCAGAGAGGGAGAGAGGCAGTAACAGGGAGGCAGAGATGGAGACAAGCAGAGAGGGAGAGAGGCAGTAACAGGGAGGCAGAGATGGAGACAAGCAGAGAGGGAGAGAGGCAGTAACAGGGAGGCAGAGATGGAGACAAGCAGAGAGGGAGATAGGCAGTAACAGGAAAGGCCTGATGCTGTGGCCTGTTGAGAGCTCTGTTTTCTGTCTGACACTATGAGCAATTACTGTTTTCTTAGCTTGAACTTGACTTTCCACCAAACAGAGTGCAGCTGAAGTTGATCCCTCTCTCTGATTTTTAACTAACACACTCAGTATGATTGGTTCAATTATATAACTACAGTATAACTGGGTTGATTGGCTAGTTTTGTCCTTCATAAGTCTCCTTTTCGTAATGGCGTTGATTTATGTTTTTTGTTTCAATACCTCACCTACAGAGAACAGATATACTATCAATAGCTAGTATGGTGTGATGTTGACTAGGAGAATGATACCTCTAGTATGGTGTGAGGTTGACTAGGAGAATGATACCTCTAGTATGGTGTGATGTTGACTAGGAGACTGATACCTCTACTACGGTGTGAGGACTAGGAGACTGATGTGATGTGTGTGTGTGTGTGTGTGTGTGTGTGTGTGTGTGTGTGTGTGTGCCAGTCAGCAGAGTCCAGTGAGATAGGTGATGGTGTATGAGTGTGAGACAGGTGATGTGGGTGAATAATTCATTGGCATGTTACAGAATCCCTTGCTCAGCAGAGCACAGTTGGAGCGTGCTCAGTAAGACCTTGACGGGCGTCTGCCGGAGCAGTGGAGGTCTGGAGCCCCAGAGTTAGGCCTGTCAGCCAGAAACCAGAGTGATGGAGAGGCCTCACCATGATGCTCTGGCTCCCTCTCTCCCAGACACTGCCTGGTGCCTGCCACTGGGACGGGGGGCCAGGGGCTGGTCAGCTCTATTTAACACAATCCAGATGTACTGTGTGAATGGGGGGGTGGGGGGGGGGTGATTCTGTGTGCATACATGTGTCTGTTTTTTTATGAGCCTGGCCTTATTTCTATCACAACATGTTGGATGACTCTCGTTCATATTCCATTCACCCAGTTCAATGTAAAATCGACAGGTTTAGGCTACTACATGATACACACATTTACCCTATACCCATCGTGCGACAACTTAGCTAGCTAACTAACTAGCAATTTGGCTAGCTTGTTCCAGTTAATTTTCTCATCATGAATAAAGCAGGTAGAGTAGCTACCTAGTGGTATGGTTATGTGAAATTACAATATTTTCTTGCAATATCGACAAAAATTGTATTTATAATTTATGCGTTGACAGTTTGGAGTGGATCACAGACCACCACGTTGGGTCTGGACTGCAAAGGGCCGCCACTGATGACCAAATCTGCATCGTCCAGTACTGAAGTAAAAATACTTCAAAGAACAATATAACTCATTTTCTGTACTTTACTATTTATATTTTTGACTACTTTTACTTCACTACATTCCTTAAGAAAATATTATACCTTTTACTACATACATTTTCCTTTACACCAAAAAGTATTCGTTACATTTTGAATGCTTAGCAGGACAGTAAAACGGTCCAATTCACACACTTACAGTATCAACAGAACATCCCTGGTCATCCCTACTGCGTCTGATCTGGAGGACTCACTAAACAGAGAACATCCCTGGTCTACTGCGTCTGATCTGACTGACTCACTAAACAGAGAACATCCCTGGTCATCCCTACTGCCTCTGATCTGGAGGACTCACTAAACACAGAACATCCCTGGTCATCTCCCTGATCTGACTGACTCACTAAACAGAGAACATCCCTGGTCATCCCTACTGCCTCTGATCTGGAGGACTCACTAAACAGAGAACATCCCTGGTCATCTCATCCTGATCTGGTAAACAGAGAACATCCCTGGTCGTCCCTACTGCCTCTGATCTGACTGACTCACTAAACAGAGAACATCCCTGGTCATCCCTACTGCCTCTGATCTGGACTCACTAAACACTAAACACAGAACATCCCTGGTCATCCCTACTGCCTCTGATCTGGAGGACTCACTAAACACAGAACATCCCTGGTCATCCCCACTCCCCACTGATCTGATCTCTGGCTCACTAAACAGAGAACCACCCTGGCTCACTGACTGACTCACTAAACAGAGAACCACCCTGGTCATCCCTCACTAAACAGAGAACCACCCTGGATCTGACTGGCTCACTAAACAGAGAACCACCCTGGTCTGATCTGACCTCACTAAACAGAGCCTGTCATCTGTCTGAGGACTCACTAAACAGAGAACCATGTCATTTGTTTGGTAAACAGAGAAATGATGTCTGCCACGGTGTTCACAAAACAGAGAACCACCCTGGTCGTCCCTACTGCCTGAGCTGGAGGACTCACTAAACACATGTTTTGTTTGTAAATGATGTCTGAGTGTTGGAGTGTGCCCCTGGCTATCTGTAATGATGTCTGGGTGGTGGAGTGTTGGAGTGTTCCCCTGGCTATTTGCAATGATGTCTGAGTGTTGGAGTGTTCCCCTGGCTATCTGTAATGATGTCTGAGTGTTGGAGTGTGCCCCTGGCTATCTGTAAATTATGTCTGAGTGTTGGAGTGTACCCCTGGCTATCTGTAAATGATGTCTGAGTGTTGGAGTGTTCCCCTGGCTATCTGTAAATGATGTCTGAGTGTTGGAGTGTTCCCCTGGCTATCTGTAAATGATGTCTGAGTGTTGGAGTGTTCCCCTGGCTATCTGTAAATGATGTCTGAGTGTTGGAGTGTTCCCCTGGCTATCTGTAAATTATGTCTGAGTGTTGGAGTGTGCCCCTGGCTATCTGTAAATTATGTCTGAGTGTTGGAGTGTTGGCTATCCCTGGCTATCTGTAAATTATGTCTGAGTGTTGGAGTGTTCCCCTGGCTATCTGTAAATGATGTCTGAGTGTTGGAGTGTTCCCCTGGCTATCTGTAAATTATGTCTGAGTGTTGGAGTGTTCCCCTGGCTATCTGTAAATGATGTCTGAGTGTTGGAGTGTTCCCCTGGCTATCTGTAAATTATGTCTGAGTGTTGGAGTGTTCCCTGGCTATCTGTAAATTATGTCTGAGTGTTGGAGTGTTCCCCTGGCTATCTGTAAATTATGTCTGAGTGTTGGAGTGTTCCCCTGGCTATCTGTAAATGATGTCTGAGTGTTGGAGTGTACCCCTGGCTATCCATTAATAAAATAAAAACAAGAAAAGGGTGCTGTCTGGTTTACTAAAGGAATTTGAAATGGTTTATAGTTTTACTTTTATTTTTGATACTTAAGTATATTTTAGCAATTCTATTTAATTTTGATAGTAAAGTACATTTTAAACCAAATACTTTTTGACTTTAACTCAAGTAGAATTTTACAGGGTGACTTTCACCCAAAAGTATCTTTACTTTTTCCATCACTGATCATCCATAACAGGACCAAGCCTGGCCTGTTGAGGAGTGACGGACTCCATCCTAGCTGGAGGGGTGCTCTCATCTTATCTACCAACATAGACAGGGCTCTAACTCCCCTAGCTCCACAATGAGATAGGGTGCAGGCCAGGCAGCAGGCTGTTAGCCAGCCTGCTAGCTAAGTGGAGACTGCCACTAGCACAGTCAGTGTAGTCAGCTCAGCTATCCCCATAGAGAACATGTCTGTGCCTCAATCTAAATTGGGCAAAACTTCGCCTTAGCAATCTCACTGGAATAAAGAACTCCATTCCTGCCATTATTGAAAGATATTGTGATAGCTCACATCTCAAAATAGGGCTAATTAATGTTAGATCCCTCACTTCCAAGGCAGTTATAGTCAATGAACCCTTGTTCATATTCTTGATATGATTTCCCTGACTGAAACATGGCTTAAGCCTGATGAATTTACGATAGCAAATTTCAATTTACAAAAGAAAACTGATGTTTTGATCTTTTAAGCTTCTAATAATATTCACATGGAAAGTCCACAGACCCACTCCAAAAGGCTTTTGGAGCCATCATCGACTCAATGGGTTTTGTCCAACATGTCTCCGGACCTACTTATACTCTGGACCTAGTTTTGTTCATTGGAATAATTGTTGTGGATCTTAATGCTTTTCCTCATAATTCTGGACTATTGGACCACCATTTTATTACGTTTGCAACAAATAATCTGCTCAGACCCAAACCAAGGAGCATCAAAATCTGTGCTATATATTCTCAGACAACCCAAAGATTCCGAGATGCCCTTCCAGACTCCCTTCGCCTACCCAAGGATGTCGGAGTACAGTATCAGTTAACCAACTGAGGAACTCATTTTAACCTTGTGCAATACCCTAGATGCAGTCGCACCCCTAAAAACAAAATACATTTGTCATAAGATCCAACCCGGATGTTCTAGCCGTGTCTGAATCCTGGCTTAGGAAGACCACCAAAAATTCTGAAATCTCCATTCCGAACTACAACATTTTCAGAAAAGATAGAACTGCCAAAGGGGGCGGTGTTGCAATCTACTGCAAAGATAGCCTGCAGAGTTCAGGTCTGTACCCAAACAATTTGAACTTCAACTTTTAAAAATCCACCTCTCTAAAAACAAGTCTCTCACTGTTGCCACCTGCTATAGACCACCCTCTGCCCCCAGCTGTGCTCTGGACACCATATGTGAACTGATTGTCCCCCATCTATCTTCAGAGCTTGTGCTGCTAGGCGACCTAAACTGGAACATGCTTAACACCCCAGCCATTCTGCAATCTAAGCTTGATGCCCTCAATCTCACACAAATTATCAATGAACCTACCAGGTACCACCCCAAAGCCATAAACACGGGCACCCTCATCGATATCATCCTGACCAACTTGCCCTCTAAATACACCTCTGCTGTTTTCATGCCTCATTGCCTGCATCCGTAATGGGTCAGCGGTCAAACGACCTCCACTCATCACTGTCAAATGCTCCCTGAAACACTTCAGCAAGCAGGCCTTTCTAATTGACCTGGCCCGGGTATCCTGGAAGGACATTGAACTCATGCCGTCAGTAGAGGATGCCTGTTTTGTTTTTTAAATGACTTCCTTGCCATCTTAAATAAGCATGCCCCGTTCAAGAAATGTAGAACCAGGAACAGGTATAGCCCCTGGTTCTCTTCAGACCTGACTAACCTTAATCGACACAAAAACATCCTATGGCGTTCTGCATTAGCATCAAACAGCCCCCTGTGATATGCAACTTTTCAGGGAAGCTAGAAAACAATACACAGGCAGTTAGAAAAGCCAAGGCTAGATTTTTCAAGCAGAAATTAGCTTCCTGCAACACAAACTCAAAAAGGTTCCGGGACACTGTAAAGTCCTTGGAGAATAAGAACACCTCCTCCAAGCTGCCCACTGCACTGAGGATAGGAAACACTGTCACTACCGATAAATCCACTGTAATTGAGAATTTCAATAAGCATTTTTCTATGGCTGGCCATGCTTTCCACCTGGCTACCCCTACCCCGGTCAACAGCACTGCACCCCCCACAGCAACTCGCCCAAGCCTTCCCCATTTCTCCTTCTCCCAAATCCAGTCTGCTGATGTTCTGAAAGAGCTGCAAAATCTGGAACCCTACAAATCAGCCGGGCTAGACAATCTGGACCCTTTCTTTCCAAAATTATCTGCCGAAATTATTGCAACCCCTATTACTAGCCTGTTCAACCTCTCTTTCGTGTCGTCTGAGATTCCCAAAGTTTGGAAAGCAGCTGCGGTCATCCTCTTCAAAGGGGGGGACACTCTTGACCCAAACAGCTACAGACCTATATCTATCCTACCCTGCCCTTCTAAGGTCTTCAAAAGCAAAGTCAACAAACAGATTACCGAACATTTCGAATCCCAACATACCTTCTCCGCTATGCAATCTGGTTTCAGAGCTGGTCATGAGTGCACCTCAGCCACGCTCAAGGTCCTAAACGATATCTTAACTGCCATCGATAAGAAACAATACTGTGCAGCTGTATTCATTGACCTGGCCAAGGCTTTCGACTCTGTTAATCACCACATCCTCATCGGCAGACTCGATAACCTTGGTTTCTCAAATGATTGCCTTGCCTGGTTCACCAACTACTTCTCTGATAGAGTTCAGTGTGTCAAATCAGAGGGCCTGTTGTCCGGGCCTCTGGCAGTGTCTATGGGGGTGCCACAGGGTTCAATTCTTGGACCGACTCTCTTCTCTGTATACATCAATGATGTCGCTCTTGCTGCTGGTGAGTCTCTGATCAACCTCTACGCAGACGACACAATTCTGTATACTTCTGGCCCTTCTTTGGACTCTGTTAACAACCCTCCAGACGAGCTTCAATGCCATACTACTCTCCTTCTGTGGCCTCCAATTGCTCTTAAATACAAGTAAAACTAAATGCATGCTCTTCAACCGATCGCTGCCTGCACCTGCCCGCCCATCCAACATCACTACTCTGGACAGTTCTGTCTTAGAATATGTGGACAAGTACAAATACTTAGGTGTCTGGTTAGACTGTAAACTCTCCTTCCAGACTCACATCAAACATCTCCAATCCAAAGTTAAATCTAGAATTGGCTTCCTATTTTGCAACAAAGCCTCCTTCACTCATGCTGCCAAACATACCCTTGTAAAACTGACCATCCTACCGATCCTCGACTTCGGCGAAGTCATTTACAAAATAGCCTCCAATACCCTACTCAATAAATTGGATGCAGTCTATCACAGTGCCATCCGTTTTGTCACCAAAGCCCCATATACTACCCACCACTGCGACCTGTACGCTCTCGTTGGCAGGCCCTCGCTTCAAACTCGTCGCCAAACCCACTGGCTCCAGGTCATCTACAAGACCCTGCTAGGTAAAGTCCCCCATATCTCACCTCACTGGTCACTTAGCAGCACCCACCTGTAGCACGTGCTCCAGCAGGTATATCTCTCTGGTCACCCCCAAAACCAATTCTTACTTTGGCCGCCTCGCCTTTCAGTTCTCTGCTGACAATGACTGAAACGAATGTGCAAAGTAGAAATAATAATAACGGGGTGCAAAGGAGCAAAATAAATCAAATAAATACAGTAGGGAAAGAGGTAGTTGTTTGGGCTAAATTATAGGTGGGCTATGTACAGGTGCAGTAATCTGTGAGCTGTTCTGACAGCTGGTGCTTAAAGCTAGTGAGGGAGATAAGTGTTTCCAGTTTCAGAGATTTTTGTAGTTTGTTACAGTCATTGGCCGCATAGAACTGAGAACTGTATATCTACTGTATATGTAGTAGTATCTATATGTAGAAGTATGTAGTAGTATCTATAAGCAGTATGTGGAAGTATCTACATCAATCTACATGCAATAGCACCGTATCTACAGTATATGTAGTAGTATGTAGTAGTGTATATATGTAGTAGTATCTGTATGTAATAGTAATATAATAATATAATATATATATGTAGTAGTATAGTAGAGTAGAGTTATTCTGTATATGTAGTAGTATGTAGTAGTGTGTATATGTAGAAGTATGTAGTAGTGTGTATATGAAGAAGTATGTAGTAGTAGAGCTATTCTGTATATGTAGTAGTATGTAGTGGTGTGTATATGTAGAAGTGTGTAGTAGTAGAGTTATTCTGTATATGTAGTAGTATGTAGTTGTATCTATTGTATGTGTAGTAGTGTGAGATAAAATATGTGTGTAGTAGTATGTAGTAGTAATTATATGTAGTAGTATGTAGTAGTATCTACTCTATGTGCAGTAGTATGTAGTAATATCATTATGTAGTAGTATCTACTCTATGTGCAGTAGTATATATATGTAGTATGTAGTAGTGTGTATATGTAGAAGTATGTAGTAGTAGAGTTATTCTGCATATGTAGTAGTATGTAGTTGTATCAATTGCATGTGTAGTAGTGTGAGATAAAATATGTGTGTAGTAGTATGTAGTAGTAATTATATGTAGTAGTATGTAGTAGTATCTACTCTATGTGCAGTAGTATGTAGTAATATCTTTATGTAGTAGTATCTACTCTATGTGCAGTAGTATGTAGTAATATCTTTATGCAGTAGTATCTACTCTATGTGCAGTAGTATGTAGTAATATCTTTATGTAGTAGTATCTACTCTATGTGCAGTAGTATGTAGTAATATCTTTATGTAGTAGTATCTACTCTATGTGCAGTAGTATGTAGTAATATCTTTATGTAGTAGTATCTACTCTATGTGCAGTAGTATGTAGTAATATCTTTA
>NC_056457.1:37818243-37865743 GCF_018296145.1 Oncorhynchus tshawytscha | reverse complement strand
GCAGTAGAGGACAGTAGAGGACAGTAGAGGACATTAGAGGACAGTAGAGGACAGAGGACATGCAGTAGAGGACAGAGGACAGTAGACAGAGGACATGCAGTAGAGGACAGTAGAGGAGAGTAGAGGACAGTAGAGGACAGAGGACATGCAGTAAAGGACAGTAGAGGACAGTAGAGGACAGAAGAGGACAGAGGACATGCAGTAGAGGACAGTAGAGGACAGAGGACAGTAGAGGACAGTAGCGGACAGGGGACATGCATTAGAGGACAGTAGAGGACAGAGGACATGCAGTAGAGGACAGTAGAGGACAGTAGAGGACAGAGGACATGCAGTAGAGGACGGTAGAGGACAGTAGAGGACAGAGGACATGCAGTAGAGGACAGTAGAGGACAGTAGCAGACAGAGGACATGCAGTAGAGGACAGTAGAGGACAGTAGCAGACAGAGGACATGCAGTAGAGGACAGTAGAGGACAGAGGACATGCA
Source organism: Oncorhynchus tshawytscha (assembly GCF_018296145.1). Taxonomy (NCBI): domain Eukaryota; kingdom Metazoa; phylum Chordata; class Actinopteri; order Salmoniformes; family Salmonidae; genus Oncorhynchus; species Oncorhynchus tshawytscha. Next base: position 37,865,258 of record NC_056457.1, on the reverse strand, counting down.
GTAGAGGACAGTAGAGGACAGAGGACATGCAGTAGAGGACAGTAGAGGACAGAGGACATGCAGTAGCAAGATCAGAATCAAATCCATTCAATTTGGAGAACGGTTTGAAATGAAATACATCTACTTCAGATATGTCAGTTTTTCCCACCGACTGAGCCAGGACAGATACAGTATACCATCTAATACTTTAGATGGATGATTATGGCCTGCCATCAGAGGGAATGTGAATGGCATTCGGTTGTTTTGGAGTGTGTGTCTTTGTGGTTGGGGTATGGACAGGACAGTTCCTTGCCCAGCATGCAGTTTGGCGTTTCGGCTGTGGGTAATAGTATCAGATGCCATGCTCCACAACAACAGGTGTGTTGGCACGGCCAGGCTCCACCCCCACGCTGGGTGATGACTTCAGCAACAACATCATCAACAGTTAATTATAGACCAGCACACAGAGGCCCCGCCCTGCTAAGACATGGTAACATAAAAACAGGGACACCTTCAAGGACAGGGACACCTTCAAGAACAGGGACACCTTCAAGAACAGGACATCTTCAAGAACAGGACATCTTCAAGAACAGGGACACTTTAAAAACAGAGACACCTTCAAGAACAGGGACACCTTCAAGAACAGGACATCTTCAAGAACAGAGACATCTTCAAGAACAGAGATATCTTCAAGAACAGGACATCTTTAAGAACAGGGACTCCTTTTGAAAATGTTGGTTTCAATGGGACTTCCCTGCATGTATAATCGTGCATGTAATGGTTTATTTATTTCATTTATTTTTTAATTATTATTATTTAGTTATTTATTTCATAGATTTTTTAAATTATTATTATTTATTTATTTTTATATATTAAAAAAAGTGTTTCTATCGTCCCCAGCCTCGAACTCAGGCCCTGTGTATAGTTAACCGACCCTCTCTGCCCATTCATCGCCATTTTACCTGTTGTTCTTGTCTCACCCGTTGTTGTCTTAGCTAGCTCTCCAAATCAACACCTGTGGTTGCTTTATGCCTCGCTGTACAGTGGGGAGAACAAGTATTTGATATACTGCCGATTTTGCAGGTTTTCCTACTTACAAAGCATGTAGAGGTCTGTAATTTTTAGCATAGGTACACTTCAACTGTGAGAGAGACGGAATCAAAAACAAAAATCCAGAACATCACATTGTATGATTTTTAAGTAATTAATTAGCATTTTATTGCATGTCATAAGTATTTGATACATCAGAAAATCAGAACTTAATATTTGGTATCGAAACCTTTGTTTGCAATTACAGAGATCATACCTTTCCTGTAGTTCTTGACCAGGTTTGCACACACTGCAGCAGGGATTTTGTTGGCTTTAGGGATGATCAGTGAGATACCAGTGTGTCAAATCGGAGGGCATGCTGTCCGGTCCTCTGGCAGTCTCTATGGGGGTGCCACAGGGTTCAATTCTCGGGCCGACTCTTTTCTCTGTATATATCAATGATATTGCTCTTGCTGCGGGTGATTCCCTGATCCACCTCTACGCAGACGACACCATTCTGTATACTTCCGGCCCGTCCTTGGACACTGTGCTATCTAACCTCCAAACAAGCTTCAATGCCAAACTTACCCTAGTAAAACTGACTATCCTACCGATACTCGACTTCGGCGATGTCATCTACAAAATAGCTTTCAACACTCTACTCAGCAAACTGGATGCAGTCTATCACAGTGCCATCCGTTTTGTTACCAAATCACCTTATACCACCCACCACTGCGACCTGTATGCTCTAGTCGGCTGGCCCTCGCTACATATTCGTCGCCAGTCCCACAGGCTCCAGGTCATCTATAAGTCTATGCTAGGTAAACTCTGCTCAGTTCATCTATGCTACGTAAAGCTCCGCTTATCTCAGTTCACTGGTCACGATAACAACACCCACCCGTAGCACACGTTCCAGCAGGTATATCTCACTGATCATCCCCAAAGCCAACACGTCTTTGGCCGCCTTTCCTTCCAGTTCTCTGCTGCCAGTGACTGGAACGAATTGCAAAAATCGCTGAAGTTGGAGACTTTTATTATCTCTACTTGCACATCATCATCTGCTCATTTATCACTCCAGTGTTAATCTGCTAAATTGTAATCATTCGCTCCTATGGCCTATTTATTGCCTACCTCCTCATGCCTTTTGCACACACTGTATATAGACTTTCTTTTTTCTACTGTGTCATTGACTTGTTTATTGCGTTGTTGGCTTGTATATTGTTTACTCCATGTGTAACTCTGTGTTGTTGTCCGTGTCCCACTGCTTTGCTTTATCTTGGCCAGGTCACAGTTGCAAATTAGAACTTGTTCTCAACTAGTCTACCTGGTTAAATAAAGGTGAAATAAAATAAAACATAAAATAAAAAGATAAGCAGGTACGCGGTTTGGTTTCAATGGGACTTCCCTGCAGGTATAACAGTTAGTTAAGCAGGTACACGGTTTGGTTTCAATGGGACTTCCCTGCAGGTATAACAGTTAGATAAGCAGGTACACAGTTTGGTTTCAATGGGACTTCCCTGCAGGTATAACAGTTAGATAAGCAGGTACACGGTTTGGTTTCAATGGGACTTCCCTGCAGGTATAACAGTTAGATAAGCAGGTACACGGTTTGGTTTCAATGGGACTTCCCTGCAGGTATAACAGTTAGTTAAGCAGGTACACGGTTTGGTTTCAATGGGACTTCCCTGCAGGTATAACAGTTAGATAAGCAGGTACACAGTTTGGTTCCAATGGGACTTCCCTGCAGGTATAACAGTTAGATAAGCAGGCACACAGTTTGGTTTCAATGGGACTTCCCTGCAGGTATAACAGTTAGATAAGCAGGTACACAGTTTAGTTTCAATGGGACTTCCCTGCAGGTATAACAGTTAGTTAAGAAGGTACACAGTTTGGTTTCAATGGGACTTCCCTACAGGTATAACAGTTAGATAAGCAGGTATGCGGTTTGGTTTCAATGGGACTTCCTGCAGGTATAACAGTTAGATAAGCAGGTACACGGTTTGGTTTCAATGGGACTTCCTGCAGATATAATGGTTAGATAAGCAGGTACACGGTTTGGTTTCAATGGGACTTCCTGCAGGTATAACATTTAGATAAGCAGGTACGCGGTTTGGTTTCAATGGGACTTCCCTGCAGGTATAACAGTTAGATAAGCAGGTACACAGTTTGGTTTCAATGGGACTTCCCTTCAGGTCTAACAGTTAGATAAGCAGGTACGCGGTTTGGTTTCAATGGGACTTCCCTGCAGATATAATGGTTAGATAAGCAGGTACACGGTTTGGTTTCAATGGGACTTCCCTGCAGGTTTAACAGTTGGATAAGCAGGTACGCGGTTTGGTTTCAATGGGACTTCCCTGCAGGTATAACAGTTAGATAAGCAGGTACACGGTTTGGTTTCAATGGGACTTCCCTGCAGGTATAACAGTTAGATAAGCAGGTACACGGTTTGGTTTCAATGGGACTTCCCTGCAGGTATAACAGTTAGTTAAGCAGGTACGCGGTTTGGTTTCAATGGGACTTCCCTGCAGGTATAACAGTTAGATAAGCAGGTACGCGGTTTGGTTTCAATGGGACTTCCCTGCGGGTATAACAGTTAGATAAGCAGGTACGCGGTTTGGTTTCAATGGGACTTCCCTGCAGGTATAATGGTTAGATAAGCAGGTACACGGGTTGGTCTCAATGGGACTTCCCTGCAGGTATAACAGTTAGATAAGCAGGTACACGGTTTGATTTCAATGGGACTTTCCTGCAGGTATAACAGTTAGATAAGCAGGTACACGGTTTGGTCTCAATGGGACTTCCCTGCAGGTATAACGGTTAGATAAGCAGGTACACGGTTTGGTTTCAATGGGACTTTCCTGCAGGTATAACAGTTAGATAAGCAGGTACACGGTTTGGTCTCAATGGGACTTCCCTGCAGGTATAACGGTTAGATAAGCAGGTACACAGTTTGGTTTCAATGGGACTTCCCTGCAGGTATAATGGTTAGATAAGCAGGTACACCGTTTGGTTTCAATGGGACTTCCCTGCAGGTATAACAGTTAGATAAGCAGGTACACGGTTTGGTCTCAATGGGACTTCCCTGCAGGTATAACGGTTAGATAAGCAGGTACACGGTTTGGTTTCAATGGGACTTCCCTGCAGGTATAATGGTTAGATAAGCAGGTACACGGTTTGGTTTCAATGGGACTTCCCTGCAGGTATAACAGTTAGATAAGCAGGTACACGGTTTGGTTTCAATGGGACTTCCCTGCAGGTATAACAGTTAGTTAAGCAGGTACGCGGTTTGGTTTCAATGGGACTTCCCTGCAGGTATAACAGTTAGATAAGCAGGTACACCGTTTGGTTTCAATGGGACTTCCCTGCAGGTATAACAGTTAGTTAAGCAGGTACACAGTTTGGTATCAATGGGACTTCCCTGCAGGTATAACAGTTAGTTAAGCAGGTACACAGTTTGGTTTCAATGGGACTTCCCTGCAGGTATAACAGTTAGATAAGCTGGTACACGGTTTGGTTTCAATGGGACTTCCCTGCAGGTATAACAGTTAGTTAAGCAGGTACGCGGTTTGGTTTCAATGGGACTTCCCTGCAGGTATAACAGTTAGATAAGCAGGTACGCGGTTTGGTTTCAATGGGACTTCCCTGCAGGTATAACAGTTAGTTAAGCAGGTACACAGTTTGGTATCAATGGGACTTCCCTGCAGGTATAACAGTTAGTTAAGCAGGTACACAGTTTGGTTTCAATGGGACTTCCCTGCAGGTATAACAGTTAGATAAGCTGGTACACGGTTTGGTTTCAATGGGACTTCCCTGCAGGTATAACAGTTAGATAAGCAGGTACACAGTTTGGTATCAATGGGACTTCCCTGCAGGTATAACAGTTAGTTAAGAAGGTACACAGTTTGGTTTCAATGGGACTTCCCTACAGGTATAACAGTTAGATAAGCAGGTATGCGGTTTGGTTTCAATGGGACTTCCCTGCAGGTATAACAGTTAGATAAGCAGGTACGCGGTTTGGTTTCAATGGGACTTCCCTGCAGATATAATGGTTAGATAAGCAGGTACACGGTTTGGTTTCAATGGGACTTCCCTGCAGGTATAACAGTTAGATAAGCAGGTACGCGGTTTGGTTTCAATGGGACTTCCTGCAGGTATAACAGTTAGATAAGCAGGTACACAGTTTGGTTTCAATGGGACTTCCCTTCAGGTCTAACAGTTAGATAAGCAGGTACGCGGTTTGGTTTCAATGGGACTTCCCTGCAGGTATAACAGTTAGATAAGCAGGTACGCGGTTTGGTTTCAATGGGACTTCCTGCAGGTATAACAGTTAGTTAAGCAGGTACACAGTTTGGTATCAATGGGACTTCCTGCAGGTATAACAGTTAGTTAAGCAGGTACACAGTTTGGTTTCAATGGGACTTCCTGCAGGTATAACAGTTAGATAAGCTGGTACACGGTTTGGTTTCAATGGGACTTCCCTGCAGGTATAACAGTTAGTTAAGCAGGTACGCGGTTTGGTTTCAATGGGACTTCCCTGCAGGTATAACAGTTAGATAAGCAGGTACGCGGTTTGGTTTCAATGGGACTTCCCTGCAGGTATAACAGTTAGTTAAGCAGGTACACAGTTTGGTATCAATGGGACTTCCCTGCAGGTATAACAGTTAGTTAAGCAGGTACACAGTTTGGTTTCAATGGGACTTCCCTGCAGGTATAACAGTTAGATAAGCTGGTACACGGTTTGGTTTCAATGGGACTTCCCTGCAGGTATAACAGTTAGATAAGCAGGTACACAGTTTGGTATCAATGGGACTTCCCTGCAGGTATAACAGTTAGTTAAGAAGGTACACAGTTTGGTTTCAATGGGACTTCCCTACAGGTATAACAGTTAGATAAGCAGGTATGCGGTTTGGTTTCAATGGGACTTCCCTGCAGGTATAACAGTTAGATAAGCAGGTACGCGGTTTGGTTTCAATGGGACTTCCCTGCAGATATAATGGTTAGATAAGCAGGTACACGGTTTGGTTTCAATGGGACTTCCCTGCAGGTATAACAGTTAGATAAGCAGGTACGTGGTTTGGTTTCAATGGGACTTCCCTGCAGGTATAACAGTTAGATAAGCAGGTACACAGTTTGGTTTCAATGGGACTTCCCTTCAGGTCTAACAGTTAGATAAGCAGGTACGCGGTTTGGTTTCAATGGGACTTCCCTGCAGATATAATGGTTAGATAAGCAGGTACACGGTTTGGTTTCAATGGGACTTCCCTGCAGGTTTAACAGTTGGATAAGCAGGTACGCGGTTTGGTTTCAATGGGACTTCCCTGCAGGTATAACAGTTAGATAAGCAGGTACACAGTTTGGTTTCAATGGGACTTCCCTGCAGGTATAACAGTTAGATAAGCAGGTACACGGTTTGGTTTCAATGGGACTTCCCTGCAGGTATAACAGTTAGTTAAGCAGGTACGCGGTTTGGTTTCAATGGGACTTCCCTGCAGGTATAACAGTTAGATAAGCAGGTACGCGGTTTGGTTTCAATGGGACTTCCCTGCAGGTATAACAGTTAGATAAGCAGGTACACGGTTTGGTTTCAATGGGACTTCCCTGCAGGTATAATGGTTAGATAAGCAGGTACACGGTTTGGTTTCAATGGGACTTTCCTGCAGGTATAACAGTTAGATAAGCAGGTACACGGTTTGGTCTCAATGGGACTTCCCTGCAAGTATAACAGTTAGATAAGCAGGTACACGGATTGGTCTCAATGGGACTTCCCTGCAGGTATAATGGTTAGATAAGCAGGTACACGGTTTGGTTTCAATGGGACTTTCCTGCAGGTATAACAGTTAGATAAGCAGGTACACGGTTTGGTCTCAATGGGACTTCCCTGCAGGTATAACGGTTAGATAAGCAGGTACACGGTTTGGTTTCAATGGGACTTCCCTGCAGGTATAATGGTTAGATAAGCAGGTACACGGTTTGGTTTCAATGGGACTTCCCTGCAGGTATAACAGTTAGATAAGCAGGTACACGGTTTGGTCTCAATGGGACTTCCCTGCAGGTATAACGGTTAGATAAGCAGGTACACGGTTTGGTCTCAATGGGACTTCCCTGCAGGTATAACAGTTAGATAAGCAGGTACACGGTTTGGTTTCAATGGGACTTCCCTGCAGGTATAACAGTTAGTTAAGCAGGTACACGGTTTGGTCTCAATGGGACTCCCTGCAAGGTATAACAGTTAGATAAGCAGGTACACAGTTTGGTTTCAATGGGACTTACCTGCAGGTATAACAGTTAGATAAGCAGGTACACGGTTTGGTTTCAATGGGACTTCCCTGCAGGTATAACAGTTAGTTAAGCAGGTACACGGTTTGGTTTCAATGGGACTTCCCTGCAGGTATAACAGTTAGTTAAGCAGGTACGCGGTTTGGTTTCAATGGGACTTCCCTGCAGGTATAACGGTTAGATAAGCAGGTACACGGTTTGGTCTCAATGGGACTTCCCTGCAGGTATAACAGTTAGATAAGCAGGTACACAGTTTGGTTTCAATGGGACTTCCCTGCAGGTATAACGGTTAGATAAGCAGGTACGCGGTTTGGTTTCAATGGGACTTCCCTGCAGGTATAACAGTTAGTTAAGCAGGTACGCGGTTTGGTTTCAATGGGACTTCCCTGCAGGTATAACAGTTAGATAAGCAGGTACGCGGTTTGGTTTCAATGGGACTTCCCTGCAGGTATAACAGTTAGATAAGCAGGTACACGGTTTGGTTTCAATGGGACTTCCCTGCAGGTATAACAGTTAGATAAGCAGGTACATGGTTTGGTCTCAATGGGACTTCCCTGCAGGTATAACAGTTAGATAAGCAGGTACACGGTTTGGTTTCAATGGGACTTCCCTGCAGGTATAACAGTTAGTTAAGCAGGTATGCGGTTTGGTTTCAATGGGACTTCCCTGAGAAACCATGGGTGTAATTCAGTGTGAGGGCAGCTAGTGGGGAAGATGTGTTCGATTGAGAGCGGCTAACAGAGTGGAGGACTGGGAACAGCTAGCAGAGTGGAGGACTGGGAACAGCTAGCAGAGTGGAGGACTGGGAACAGCTAGCAGAGTGGAGGACTGGGAACAGCTAGCAGAGTGGAGGACTGGGAACAGCTAGCAGAGTGGAGGACTGGGAACAGCTAGCAGAGTGGAGGACTGGGAACAGCTAGCAGAGTGGAGGATTGGGAACAGCTAGCAGAGTGGAGGACTGGGAACAGCTAGCAGAGTGGAGGACTGGGAACAGCTAGCAGAGTGGAGGACTGGGAACAGCTAACAGAGTGGAGGATTGGGAACAGCTAGCAGAGTGGAGGATTGGGAACAGCTAGCAGAGTGGAGGATTGGGAACAGCTAGCAGAGTGGAGGACTGGGAACAGCTAGCAGAGTGGAGGACTGGGAACAGCTAGCAGAGTGGAGGACTGGGAACAGCTAGCAGAGTGGAGGACTGGGAACAGCTAGCAGAGTGGAGGACTGGGAACAGCTAGCAGAGTGGAGGACTGGGAACAGCTAGCAGAGTGGAGGACTGGGAACAGCTAGCAGAGTGGAGGATTGGGAACAGCTAGCATAGTGGAGGACTGGGAACAGCTAGCAGAGTGGAGGACTGGGAACAGCTAGCAGAGTGGAGGACTGGGAACAGCTAGCAGAGTGGAGGACTGGGAACAGCTAGCAGAGTGGAGGACTGGGAACAGCTAGCAGAGTGGAGGACTGGGAACAGCTAGCAGAGTGGAGGACTGGGAGCAATTTGAGGTGCAGTATTTAAATGACCATATGGACGTTTTTGAGGCGCCAAGAAACCATGCAGCTTTGACACACACACACACACACACAGACTGCTGGAGCCTTTACACAATCAGAACATTCACAGACTTCTAATTTGTCACAACCACCTCCTGTGGCATAGATCAATGCTGCAGAAATTAGCTGAAGAGTTAGGGAGGGAGAGAGAGAGAGAGAGAGAGAGAGAGAGAGAGAGAGAGAAATAGAGAAAGAAAGAGAGAGAGAGAAAGAAAGAAAGAAAGAAAGAAAGAAAGAAAGAAAGAAAGAAAGAAAGAAAGAATGACAGACAGAGACAAAGAGATAGAGAGCGAGACAGAGACAGAGATAGAGAGACAGAGAGAAAGAGAAAGAAAGAGAAAATAAATTGAAGCTCATACAAGCATGCACTATTAGAGTACACTACACACAGAGATGATATCCTGTTGACCCCTTTCTGTGTTTACAAACATCGCCGCATGAGCGTGATGCGCACAAGTTGGTGGCAGGGGGAGTTCTTATGGAACACCAGCCAAAATGGCTATGTTTACATTTCACCTTTATTTAACAGGTCAGTTAAGAACTAATTCTCATTTACAACGACGGCCTCCCCCTGACAAACCCGGACGACGCTGGACCAATTGTACGCCGCCCTGTGGGACTCCCAATCACGGTCGGATGTGATACAGCCTGGATTTGAACCAGGGACTGTAGTGACGCCTCTAGCACAGAGATGCAGAGCCTTAGACCGCTGTGATTCACAGGGAGCCGTGTGATTGACACATTGCTTATGAGTGCATTAAAAACTACTTTTGGATTATATGATGATTATATGATTCTCTCTTTCTCTATTTCTTTCTCTCTCTCGGGGGAACTGAGCCCTAGGACCATGCCTCAGGACTACCTTAGGCTAGCTTTCGCTACAACCTGTATTACGGCTCTTTGGCTAGCTTTCGCTACAGCCTGTATTACATCTCTTTGGCTAGCTTTCGCTACAGCCTGTATTACATCTCTTTGGCTAGCTTTCGCTACAGCCTGTATTACATCTCTTTGGCTAGCTTTCGCTACAGCCTGTATTACGGCTCTTTGGCTAGCTTTCGCTACAGCCTGTATTACATCTCTTTGGCTAGCTTTCGCTACAGCCTGTATTACATCTCTTTGGCTAGCTTTCGCTACAACCTGTATTACATCTCTTTGGCTAGCTTTCGCTACAGCCTGTATTACATCTCTTTGGCTAGCTTTCGCTACAGCCTGTATTACATCTCTTTGGCTAGCTTTCGCTACAGCCTGCTCTTTGGCTAGCTTTCGCTACAGCCTGTATTACATCTCTTTGGCTAGCTTTCGCTACAGCCTGTATTACATCTCTTTGGCTAGCTTTCGCTACAGCCTGTATTACATCTCTTTGGCTAGCTTTCGCTACAGCCTGTATTACGGCTCTTTGGCTAGCTTTCGCTACAGCCTGTATTACATCTCTTTGGCTAGCTTTCGCTACAGCCTGTATTACATCTCTTTGGCTAGCTTTCGCTACAGCCTGTATTACATCTCTTTAGCTAGCTTTCGCTACAGCCTGTATTACATTACATCTCTTTGTCTAGCTTTCGCTACAGCCTGTATTACATCTCTTTGGCTAGCTTTCGCTACAGCCTGTATTACATCTCTTTGGCTAGATTTCGCTACAGCCTGTATTACATCTCTTTAGCTAGCTTTCGCTACAGCCTGTATTACAGCTCTTTGTCTAGCTTTCGCTACAGCCTGTATTACATCTCTTTGGCTAGCTTTCGCTACAGCCTGTATTACATCTCTTTGGCTAGATTTCAGCCTGTATTACAGCCTGTATTACATCTCTTTGGCTAGCTTTCGCTACAGCCTGTATTACATCTCTTTGGCTAGCTTTCGCTACAGCCTGTATTACGGCTCTTTGGCTAGCTTTCGCTACAGCCTGTATTACATCTCTTTGGCTAGCTTTCGCTACAGCCTGTATTACATCTCTTTGGCTAGCTTTCGCTACAGCCTGTATTACATCTCTTTGGCTAGCTTTCGCTACAGCCTGTATTACATCTCTTTGGCTAGCTTTCGCTACAGCCTGTATTAAAGCTCTTTGGCTAGCTTTCGCTACAACCTGTATTACGGCTCTTTGGCTAGCTTTCGCTACAGCCTGTATTACAGCTCTTTGGCTAGCTTTCGCTACAGCCTGTATTACATCTCTTTGGCTAGCTTTCGCTACAGCCTGTATTAAAGCTCATATTATCTCAGTGACGGTTCAAGTCATAATTAAAACATCATTGTAAAACGTTTGTTTAGAAGTAATAAAAACATCAATCTTGGGTGTGTTGATTGGGGGCAGATAGCGATGGGTTACTTACTGTCGCCAATAGTCGCGCCATCTGTACGTCGTGTACTGGAACAGGGTCTATAGAGGCCCGCAATTTCTTCTAGTAGGCTAAACCAATAGCAGTCAGACAGAGGCCCTGGAGGAGGGGAAGGCTGTTCCTGCTAAACCACCAGCAGTCAGACCGAGTTAGAACCTCTCCTCTCTCGCTGACCTCCCCTCAGAGGTTATGATGCTCCCCTCTCCTCTCCTCTCTCCCTGACCTCCCCTCAGAGGTTATGATGTTCCTCTCCTCTCTCCCTGACCTCCCCTCAGATGTTATGATGCTCCCCTCTCCTCTCCCTGACCTCCCCTCAGAGGTTATGATGCTCCCCTCTCCTCTCCCTGACCTTCCCTCAGAGGTTATGATGCTCCCCTCTCCTCTCCTCTCCTCTCTCCCTGACCTCCCCTCAGAGGTAGGGTTGGACACCCACCCCCCTCTCTCCATCAGAGGTAGTGTAGCTAGAACGTTCTTTGTAAGTAAATATCCCATCAATATTTAATGGAACTGTTTTTGTTTCAGCTTCCTCTCTGTGTGACATCTTGTTTCTGCCCCATCAGGCAGAATGGGCTGTGTACCTTATGATGCTCATCAAGCAGAACACAGACCAGCACTTGCCATCTACAGCCCGTACAACGTCTTATGCCTGAAGGCACAATCCTTTTGTCATTGTTGACAAACCAACCAGTCACAGTGGGGTTTGTCTGAAGGCGCCCACGTACTCGGTTTGGTTTGCTCCTAGTAGAAATCGGCTAGGCGAAGCCAACGTCTGTTCCTCTCATACTCCCTTAAAGATAACTTTTCTTGAAAAAACATTTGTCCCTCTTGAGATGCCGTAGCAGCAACATAGCCAGTATTCAGTTCCTCAAAATAGTCTGAATTAACCTAGGATTAATCAAGAAATCTGTCATTCATTTTGACGTTTTTGCCAAAGAGGTCTTTGTCGTGAATTTGACATCTAACTAAGATGTTTTGTACAGCATTTGTCAAGTGGAAATTTGAAAACAAGTAATTACTCATCGAATGACAACAAACGCTTCATTGAAGAACCCATAGTTCCCACCTCTACTCGGAGGAGTTTTATTTCTTCATTGAAGAACCCCGTCCATAGTTCCCACCTCTACTCGGAGTAGTTTTATTTCTTCATTGAAGAACCCCGTCCATAGTTCCCACCTCTACTCGGAGTAGTTTTATTTCTTCATTGAAGAACCCCGTCCATAGTTCCCACCTCTACTCGGAGTAGTTTTATTTCTTCATTGAAGAACCCCGTCCATAGTTCCCACCTCTACTCGGAGTAGTTTTATTTCTTCATTGAAGAACCCCGTCCATAGTTCCCACCTCTACTCGGAGTAGTTTTTTTGACCAAGAGGCGCAAATGTTGGCTAGCGTACTTCGTCTTACCTCAAGAAAACATTTTATGTGAGCGAACTGCTGAAAAATACCATGCCGAACTCCAAAACTAACAAAAAACGTCACACAATTTTACCTTAACACATACAATAATATATGCAGGAACTGTTTCCACTGGGAAGCATGCAACAGGTTTTATCCTTCAATGACATCATTGTTTTTGGACAAGAATGTCATTTTCTGTTATTACATAAAACTGTGTTTGATGGTCAGCAACCAGCCATGACATTTTGAAATCTACATTTGTCTGCTTAAATGGTAATTGTTTTACCATGTCTCTCATGACAAAATGTAGGTCACGCAAGCTGTAGTTCTGTGTTCTGAGATGACTAAAACGAGCAATGACTCACAGACCCAGACTCACGGCAATATAACAGCAATCACATACAACTTGCTTATCAAGGGTCAAACTGCTGTTGTTGGTCTTTAGGGTTGGCTGTTCTAAGTGAGTCTAATTCTCTGTTGTGCACTTAGACACAGCATTGGAAATGAAAGGGGCTTGTAGCCTTGGAAAAGAGGCTTGTTCTGTGTGCTTTTGTGTGTTCAGCGGGGACACGAAACTGAGTGTTTTTTGTGTTGTACGCTGGGTAATGCCCTCTAATGCTGACGGTTGTGTCTCCACAGGAAGTCCTACAAGTCTCAGGTGGGTCCTCCCAAGATACTAGCTGAATTAAATGGCTAGCTACGGCTGCCTAGCTGCCTGGCCTGATTGCCTGCAAGGTTTTTTAAATGTTGTCAAAGCCCAGAGAGGCCTGGCGTAGCGGTAGTGCTCTGTTCTAAGTGTAAATTTAGCGACATTCTGTTCTGTTCTGACAAAGCAGAAAGCAGCCATCAAAACCAACGGGCCTGGGGACAGACGGATGGACAGACGTGGTCCGTGTCGGGATAGATTGGGCTGTTGAATGGTTGTGAATAAAACTAGCACCACTGGGAAAAGAGCAGGCGGAGAGAGGGAGAGGAGTGGGGAGAGGAAGACCCAACTAGGCATCAGGGACGGGTGGATAGAAAGAGAGGAGAGGGCAGAGGAAGGCCCAACTAGGAAACACAGAAGGGTGGAGAGAGGGAGAGGAGAGGGGAGAAGAAGACCCAACTAGGCATCAGGGACGGGTGGAGAGAAAGAGAGGAGGGGGGAGAGAGAGGCCCAACTAGGACACACAGAAGGGTGGAGAGAGGAGAGGAGAGAGGAAGACCCAACTAGGCATCAGGGACGGGTGGAGAGGAGAGAGGAGAGGGAGAGAGAGGCGAGGGCAGAGGAAGGCCCAACTAGGAAACACGGATGGGTGGAGAGAGGGAGAGGAGAGGGCAGAGGAAGACCCAACTAGGCATCAGGGACGGGTGGAGAGAAAGAGAGGAGGGGGAGAGAGAGGCCCAACTAGGAAACACGGAGGGGTGGAGAGAGGGAGGAGGGGGGGAGAGGAGAGGGGAGAGGAGAGGGGAGAGGAAGGCCCAACTAGGAAACACGGAGGGGTGGAGAGAGGGAGAATGAGAGGGGAGAGGAGAGGAGAGGGGAGAGAGAGGCCCAACAAGGCATCAGGGATGGGTGGAGAGGGAGAGGACGGGGAGAGGGGAGAGGGAGGAAGGCATCAAGGGGTAGGGAAACACGGAGGAAGGTCCAACTAGGAAACACGGAGGGGTGGAGAGAGGGAGAGGAGGGGGGAGAGGAGAGGGGAGAGGAGAGGGAGGCCCAACAAGGCATTTGGGAGGCTGCGAACCGCCAAGCGTAAAGACGAGGCTAGAGTGTTTCTCTTGTTTAGTCCTCCAGTGAAATAACTGAGTGATTGAAGATGTTTTATACACACAGAGCCTCTTTAATTACGCATCTGACATCTTCAATGTATCATCGGAGAGGAAAATATTACAATAAGGTGTTTACTTCTGACAAGCGTATCTAGGTTACAATAAAACATCTCTAGCTGTCCTCATCCTTGGTAAAAGGAAGGTGATACTCAGCTGTTTTGACACTTGTTAGTTTCCAAGGCAGGGACCTGTCTGTCTTCTCTGTCCTATAGCTGTCTACAGTAGTCCTGAGGTGTTGGAGACACCAGGGACCTGTCTGTCTGACTGAGATTATGGCACAGGCTCACCAATCCAAGAAACCGTCAAGCCCTAGCTTCCTGTTTGAAAAAACGCACTAAGTATCAACATTAGCAGACCAACAAAAAGGGTTTAATAAGCGAGAGAAAGGGAAAAAAAGGGGGATTTTTGAAATCAAATAAGCAGGCTGTGACTAGACTGTATCTTAGATATGTAGTTTATAGAGTCAGGGTTATGAAGGATCAGGGATGTGTATTGCAACTTAGATATGTAGTTTATATGGGCTATGAAGGATCAGGGATGTGAATTGTAACTTAGATGTGTGGTTTATAGAGTCAGGGTTATGAAGGATCAGGGATGTGAATTGTAACTTAGATATGTAGTTTATAGAGTCAGGGTTATGAAGGATCAGGGATGTGAACTGAATCTTAGATATGTGGTTTATAGAGTCAGGGTTATGAAGGATCAGGGATGTGAACTGAATCTTAGATATGTGGTTTATAGAGTCAGGGTTATGAAGGATCAGGGATGTGAACTGTATCTTAGATATGTAGTTTATAAAGTCAGGGTTATGAAGGATCAGGGATGTGTATTGTAACTTAGATATGTAGTTTATAGAGTCAGGGTTATGAAGGATCAGGGATGTGAACTGTATCTTAGATATGTAGTTTATAGAGTCAGGGTTATGAAGGATCGGGGATGTGAACTGTATCTTAGATATGTAGTTTATAGAGTCAGGGTTATGAAGGATCAGGGATGTGAACTGTATCTTAGATATGTAGTTTATATTTTCAGGGTTATGAAGGACCAGTGATTTTAATCTGTCAGTCTGTAAGTCGATATAAAGGTCAGGACTCCAAAGGGTTTCTTCTTCTCTTCCCCATCAAAGTGTAAATCCACTGATTGCTGCCTCTGAATGGGGAGAGCACAAGCCTCCATTATGACTGCGTTTCCATGGCACAGTGTATTACAGAGCCCCAGTATAGTGGGAGGGGGGTTTATACCAGGGGCCTCAGATCAATGAGCTGCATGACCTTTGTTTTGTCCCCTCGGCTCCGCTGCGATGTCACGCCGTCTATTCCCTGGTACACTTAAAGTAATGGAAGAGAAAGAGAGAAGAAGGAGAGAAAAAGAAGAGGAGGGAGAGAGAAAGAGAAAGGAGAGGAGGAAGAGAGAGAAGGAGGAGGGAGAGAGAGGAGACAGAGCTGAGAGAGAAATGAGAGGAGGGAGAGAGATAGAAAGGAGAGGAGGAGGAGAGAGAGGGAGGAGGGAGAGACACAGGCGAGAGAGAGCTGAGATAAATGAGAATAGGGAGAAAGAAAGAAGAGTAGTGAAAGAGACAGAGGGTGGAGGGAGAGAGAGGAGAAGATGGAGAGATGAGAGGAGGTAGAGAGAGTTGAGAGGGGGAGAGAGAGAAAGGAGAAATCGAAGGAGAGAGAAAGAGAAGAGGGAGAGAGAAATGAGAGGGGAGAGAGAAAGGGAGGAGGGAGAGAGAGAGGAGGGAGAGAAAGGAGAGGATGAATTGAAGGAGAGCGAGAGGAGGAGAAGGGAGAAAGAGAAAAGAAGAGAGAAGGGAGAGAGAAGGCAGAGGAGGAGGGAGAGAGAGGAGGTAGGAAGAAAGGAGGAGCAGAATGACATATAAAGTAGAGGAGGTAGAGAGAGGAGAGGCCCACACCATCCTCCCACTGGGCAGAATGTTGCTTCTACCATCTCTTATGACCGAAAATAACGTCTGAACATCAGAACAGAGATTACTCACCACGAACTGGAAAAAAGCTTTTTTCCTTTAACTAGTCCGACGAGAAAGATATACTGCTCTCCGGGAACAGGCCCAGATCACCGTCATTTGCTTGAAGAAAAGACGCAGAAAAAGAGGATGCAGATCAGGCTGCCTTCTGAGAATACGTAGGCGAACGAGTAAATTCCCAATGCCATCTGTTCTACTTGCTAATGTGCAATCATTGGAAAATAAAATTGATGACCTACGATTACGATTATCCTACCAACGGGACATTAATAACTGTAATATCGTGTATTTCACTGAGAACTGGCGCGATTTTCAGTGCACCAGCAGAACAGAGACGCTACCTCTGGTAAATGTAAAATGCTCATCCAGAAGTGACGCTCCTAGTGGCCACTTCTGGATGACTAGAATATGTTCTGGGATTCATCCAATAGCATTGAAGAGTATACCACCTCAGTCATCGGCTTCATCAATAAGTGCATTGACAACGTCGTCCACACAGTGACCGTACGTGCATATCCCAACCAGAAGTTATGGATTACAGACAACATCTGCACCGAGTTAAAGACTAGAGCTGCTGCTTTCAAGGAGCGTGACACTAATCTGGATGCTTATAAGATCGCTATACCCTCAGACGAACCATCAAACAAGCAAAGTGTCAACACAGGATTAAGATTGAATCCTACTAAGGTAAAGCCAACCAGATGAGCTAAAAGCCTTTTATGCTCGCTTTGAGGCAAGCAACACTGAAGCATGCACGAGAGCACCAGCTGTTTTGGGTGACTGTGTGATAATGCTCTTGATGTGAGCAAGACCTTTAAACAGGTCAACATTCACAAAGCCTCGATGTTAGATGGATTATCAGGACGTGTACTCAAGGCATGCACGGACCAACTGCCAAGAGTCCCAGAAACCCTAGACCCACCTAATTTGCATACCGCCCCAACAGATTCATAGTTGAAGCAATCTCAATCACACTCCACACTGCCCTTTCCCACCTGGACAAAAGGAACACCTATGTGAGAATGCTGTTCATTGACTACAGTTCAGCATTCAACACCATAGTGCCCACGAAGCTCATCACTAAGCTAAGGACCCTGAGACTAAACACCTCCATCTGCAACTAGATCCTGGACTTCCTGAGGGCCGCCCCCAGGTGGCAAGGGTAGGTAACAACACATCTGTTACGGTGATCCTCAACACGGGAGCCCCTCAGGGGTGTGTACTTAGTCCCCTCCTGTACTCCCTGTTCACCCACAACTGCGTGGACAAACACGACTCCAACGCCATCATTAAGTTTGCTGACGTCACAACAGTGAGGGCCTGATCACCAACAACGATGAGACAGCCTATAGGGAGGAGGTCAGAGACCTGGCAGTGTGGTTCCAGGACAACAACCTCTCCCTCAATGTGAGCAAGACAACGGAGCTGATCGTGGACTACAGAAAAAGGTGGGCCGAACAGGCTCCCATTAACGTCAACGGGACTGAAGTGAAGCAGGTTGAGAGTTTCAAGTTCCTTGGTGTCCACATCACCAACAAACTATCATGGTCCAACCACACCAAGACAGTCGTGAAGAGGGCACGACAACACATATTCTCCCTCAGGAGACTGAAAATATTTGGCATGGGTCCCCAGATCCTCAAAAAGTTCTTCAGCTGCACCATCGAGAGCATCCTGACCAGTTGCATCCTGGTATGTCAACTGCTCGGGCATCTGACATCTGACCGTAAGGTGATGTACTGGCCTACGGCCCAGTACATCACTGGGGCCAAGCTTCCTGCCATCCAGGACCTATATACTAGGTGATGTCAGAGGAAGGCCCATAAAATTGTCAAAGACTCCAGCCACCCAAGTCATAGACTGTTTTCTCTGCCACTGCACGGCAAGCAGTACCAGAGTGCCAAGTCTGGGACCAAAAGGCTCCTGAACAGCTTTTACCCCCTTTTAAACCATAAGACCGCTGAACAATTAATCAAATGTCAACTGTACTATTTACATTGATCCCCCCATCCATCTGATTTCTACACTGCTGCTACTCATTGTTTATTATCAATGCATAGTTACTCCAAAATATATAGAAAAACAGAGATATCTAAGGTCAGGGCGTGACTCCTGGCCGCAAACCTAAACCTTACAGGGGAGGGTCCGGGTGGGCATCTACCCTCGGTGGCGGCTCCGGTTCGGGGCGTAGTCCCTGTTCCCTACACTGATCCCTCCACTTCTGTGGAACCGAATCGTGGATCATCCTCAGAGGCTCAGAACTGGGAACCAGCACTGGAGGCTCTGGACAGCAGCTCGTCGCTGAAGACTCTGGACTGTAGCTCGTCGCTGGATGTCCCGGACTGGGGGACCGTCGCTGCAGGCTCCGGACTGGGGACGATCGCTGGAGGCACCGGACTGTGAAACGTCTTTGGGGGGTTCTGGACTGTGTAACGTCTTTGGAGGTTCCAGACTGGGAACTGTGGCCGGAAGCATTGGACTGGGAACTGTCGCCGGAAGCTCTGGAGTGGGAACTGTCGCCGGAAGCTCTGGACTGTGGAGGCGCACTGGAGGCCTGATGCGTGGGACCGGTACAGGTGGTGTACTGGAGACCAGGATCGCTGAGCCGGCACAACCCTTCCTGTCTGGATGCCCACTCTAGTGCGCACCTGGGCATGCACTGGAGACACCGTGTGCATCACTGCATAACACGGTGCCTGACCAGTCACACGCTCCCCACGGTAAGCATGGCTCAGGTCTGAACCCTGACTCTGCCAATCTCCCATTGTGCCTCCCCCCCCAACATTTTTTTGGGGCTGCTTCTCGTACTTGCCTTGTTGATATAACTCCTCGTAACGTCACCGTTCCTCTTTCGCTGCCTCCGCCTGCTTCAATGGCAGTGTCTTGTCCCCTGCCATTACCTCCTCCCAGGTCCAGGATGTCCTCCACTCACTTTTCTCCCCGGCCCAGGATCTCTGCTCCTCTTGAACATGCTGCTTGGTCCGTTTGTGGTGGGGTCTTCTGTCACGTTCGTCGTAATAAGGTCAGGGCGTGACAGTACCTCCCAAAGGTAAGGACTCCCGGCCGCAAACCTGAACCTATTGGGGAGGGTCCGGGTGGGCATCTACCCTCGGTGGCGGCTCCGGTTCGGCAGGGAGTCCTGAAAAAAACAGGGATATCAACAGAGATATCTAAGATCAGGGCGTAACATCCAGTCAATATGCCAACATACTGTATCTGTTGAACCGGCCTCAACATTTACCAGTGTTGAACCGGCCTCAACATTTACCAGTGATGAACCAGGGTCACACAGAGTGTTTAACATTTAAATGCAGTGGGCTAAATCAGGGTCACACAGAGTGTTTAACCTTTTACCACAGTGGGCTAAATCAGGGTCACACAGAGTGTTTAACATTTTTACCACAGTGGGCTAAATCAGGGCCACACAGAGTGTTTAACCTTTTACCACAGTGGGCTAAATCAGGGCCACACAGAGTGTTTAACCTTTAATCACAGTGGGCTAAATCAGGGCCACACAGAGTGTTTAACATTTAAATGCAGTGGGCTAAATCAGGGCCACACAGAGTGTTTAACCTTTTACCACAGTGGGCTAAATCAGGGTCATACAGAGTGTTTAACATTTAAATGCAGTGGGCTAAATCAGGGCCACACAGAGTGTTTAACCTTTTACCACAGTGGGCTAAATCAGGGCCACACAGACTGTTTAACCTTTTACCACAGTGGGCTAAATCAGGGTCACACAGAGTGTTTAACCCTTTACCACAGTGGGCTAAATCAGGGTCACACAGAGTGTTTAACCCTTTACCACAGTGGGCTAAATCAGGGCCACACAGAGTGTTTAAATCAAATCAAATCAAATTGTATTTGTCACATACACATGGTTAGCAGATGTTAATGCAAGTGTAGCGAAATGCTTGTGCTACTAGTTCCGACAATGCAGTAATAATCCAACAAGTAATCTAACTAACAATTCCCCCCCCCAAAAAAAAAACTACTGTCTTAAACACAGTGTAAGGGGATAAAGAATATGTACGTAAGGATATATGAATGAGTGATGGTACAGAGCAGCATAGGCAAGATACAGTAGATGATATCGAGTACAGTATATACATATGAGATGAGTATGTAAACAAAGTGGCATAGTTAAAGTGGCTCGTGATACATGTATTACATAAAGATGCAGTAGATGATATAGAGTACAGTATATACGTATACATATGAGATGAATAATGTAGGGTATGTAAACATTATATTAGGTAGTATTGTTTAAAGTGGCTAGTGATATATTTACATCATTTCCCATCAATTCCCATTATTAAAGTGGCTAGTGATATATTTTACATCAATTCCCATTATTAAACATACTGAGGACCACACAGGAACTGTTTAAACATACTGAGGACCACACAGGAACTGTTTAAACATACTGATGACCACACAGGAACTGTTTAAACATACTGAGGACTACACAGGAACTGATTAAACATACTGAGGACCACACAGGAACTGTTTAAACATACTGAGGACCACAGAGGAACTGATTAAACATACTGAGGACCACACAGGAACTGTTTAAACATACTGAGGACCACACAGGAACTGTTTAAACATACTGAGGACCACACAGGAACTGATTAAACATACTGAGGACCACACAGGAACTGATTAAACATACTGAGGACCACACAGGAACTGTTTAAACATACTGAGGACCACACAGGAACTGATTAAACATACTGAGGACCACACAGGAACTGTTTAAACATACTGAGGACCACACAGGAACTGTTTAAACATACTGAGGACCACACAGGAACTGTTTAAACATACTGAGGACCACACAGGAACTGTTTAAATATACTGAGGACCACACAGGAACTGTTTAAACATACTGAGGACCACACAGGAACTGTTTAAACATACTGAGGAAGGTGAACACATGGGGATGAAAGATTTTTGGGCACCCACAAGTCCATAGATATAAATGCGTCCAGTTGTTAATGGGAAGAGACTGAGATGTTACTCTCTCACACTGCCTGAGGGAAACTGACAGTATTGTAGAGACAGAGATGTTACTCCCTCACACTGCCTGAGGGAAACTGACAGTATTGTAGAGACAGAGATGTTACTCTCTCACACTGCCTGAGGGAAACTGACAGTATTGTAGAGACAGAGATGTTACTCTCTCACACTGCCTGAGGGAAACTGACAGTATTGTAGAGACAGAGATGTTACTCTCTCACACTGCCTGAGGAAACTGACAGTATTGTAGAGACAGAGATGTTGCTCTCTCACACTGCCTGAGGAAACTGACAGTATTGTAGAGACAGAGATGTTACTCTCTCACACTGCCTGAGGAAACTGACAGTATTGTAGAGACAGAGATGTTACTCTCTCACACTGCCTGAGGGAAACTGACAGTATTGTAGAGACAGAGATGTTACTCTCCCACACTGCCTGAGGGAAACTGACAGTATTGTAGAGACAGAGATGTTACTCTTCACACTGCCTGAGGGAAACTGACAGTATTGTAGAGACTGAGATGTTACTCTCTCACACTGCCTGAGGGAAACTGACAGTATTGTAGAGACAGAGATGTTACTCTCTCACACTGCCTGAGGGAAACTGACAGTATTGTAGAGACAGAGATGTTGCTCTCTCACACTGCCTGAGGGAAACTGACAGTATTGTAGAGACTGAGATGTTACTCTCTCACACTGCCTGAGGGAAACTGACAGTATTGTAGAGACAGAGATGTTACTCTCTCACACTGCCTGAGGGAAACTGACAGTATTGTAGAGACTGAGATGTTACTCTCTCACACTGCCTGAGGGAAACTGACAGTATTGTAGAGACAGAGATGTTACTCTCTCACACTGCCTGAGGGAAACTGACAGTATTGTAGAGACAGAGATGTTACTCTCTCACACTGCCTGAGGGAAACTGACAGTATTGTAGAGACTGAGATGTTACTCTCTCACACTGCCTGAGGGAAACTGACAGTATTGTAGAGACAGAGATGTTACTCTCTCACACTGCCTGAGGGAAACTGACAGTATTGTAGAGACAGAGATGTTGCTCTCTCACACTGCCTGAGGGAAACTGACAGTATTGTAGAGACTGAGATGTTACTCTCTCACACTGCCTGAGGGAAACTGACAGTATTGTAGAGACAGAGATGTTACTCTCTCACACTGCCTGAGGGAAACTGACAGTATTGTAGAGACAGAGATGTTACTCTCTCACACTGCCTGAGGGAAACTGACAGTATTGTAGAGACAGAGATGTTACTCTCTCACACTGCCTGAGGGAAACTGACAGTATTGTAGAGACTGAGATGTTGCTCTCTCACACTGCCTGAGGGAAACTGACAGTATTGTAGAGACAGAGATGTTACTCTCTCACACTGCCTGAGGGAAACTGACAGTATTGTAGAGACAGAGATGTTACTCTCTCACACTGGGGTGGGGGTGGGGGGGGGATCGGGAATGACATCTGGGGTGGACTCAGCCTCTGAGGACCAACTCCTGAAGAACAGCAGAGTTTGGGAACATGACATATCCCTGCCAGGTCTCAGTCATGTACGACAATGGTGCCATCACCGGAGAGGCGGTGTCCTTGCTGCTGATCTCCATACGACTGTCCCATGTCATCTACTGTAACCTGTCAGAAATGGCTCTGCTGACTGGAGGAAGCCCGGGGTCTGGTCTGCTGTTGCAAGATGCCGATGAAGACTCTGTATATTCTGTTCCATACCAGCCGTACCTGCAGTGTGACTCCCTTGTAGTCCAAACAATGTGACTCCCTGGTAGTCCAAACAATGTGACTCCCTGGTAGTCCAAACAATGTGCTGTCACTTCAGCCCCACCTGGTTCCAAAGTGGTATCCCACAAGTGGAGGAAAAAAAGGGCCACAGCATCCATACTGCACCGTTGGCAGGCATGGGGCTCCCATAGACTCCAGAGTGGGGGTACAATCCAAATGGTAGTACCATCTACTAGATACCCCGGTGCCATACACCACTGGACTGCAGGTGGGCACTGTGGATGGTACCCTGCGTCGGAGTGTTGCTCAAAAGTACTCTTGGTAAAGAAAAAATGGTATCTTTAATTTACAATCTGTTGAAACTATGAGGAGTTCAGAACTTTTCTGAAACATCACAACACTGTTGAATAATATATGGCAAATAGAAATCAATACTGGATGGTGTTCAGAGATAGATGGGAGGGATTGAGTGTTGCTGAAAGGTAGGACTAAAAGCAAAGACAAGATAACTAATGTCAAATATACTGTGTCCGTAAAATGTATATAAGCTGGAAGTAGAAGCCTAAGTGTTGTTGTCCATTAGTTTACTGCAATTGGGGGAGGGCTGGTAGGGTTAAGGGACAATAATAAAGGAAAATATCTACAATATTAAAGCTGATCTGCCACCTAATTATGAATATTTTCTGTGACGACACAGCCTACATGGAGGAGGTAGGCACCCTGACGACTAGGTGGTGGTAAATTTTCTCTGGTGCTGCCTGGTAAACACGTCAGCAAAACAAAGGAGCTGATTGTGGACTTCAGGAAGAACCAGGCTGGACACGCCCCCCATCCTCATCAACGGGGCCGCCTTGTTGACGATCAGTAACTTCAAATTCTTCCGCGTACACATCTCAGAGTAGCTGAAATGGTCGAACCACAAGGACACCGCAGTGAAGAAGGCACGACAGGCCCTCTTTACCTCAGGATGCTGATGAAATTAGGCCTGTCTACAAGAGCCTTCAGAGTGTCTTCAAGGGCCCTCAAGAGTGTCTTCAAGGGCCCTCAGAGTGTCTTCAAGGGCCCTCAGAGGGTCTTCAAGGGCCCTCAGAGTGTCTTCAAGGGCCCTCAGAGAGTCTTCAAGGGCCCTAAGAGTGTCTACAAGAGTCCTCAGAGTGTCTTCAAGGGCCCTCAGAGTGTCTTCAAGGGCCCCGAGAGAGTCTTCAAGGGCCCTCAGAGTGTCTTCAAGGGCCCTCAGAGTGTCTTCAAGGACCCTGAGAGTGTCTTCAAGGGCCCTCAGAGTGTCTTCAAGGGCCCCATTAATAGCATACTGTTGGGCTGAATCACAGCCTGGTAAGGAAACTCCACCTGCCGCGGATCGCAAGGTGCTTCAGAGGACCTCTACACCACCAGGTGTCACAGGAAGGCGCCAAGAAGATCATTAGGGACCCAGGTTCAGCCACTCAAGCCATGACATCTTTTCTCCCTTCTTCAATCACTTAGACTCGGACGGTACAGAAGCTGCTTCTCCCACTATGGACAAATGCCTAAGATTTTATATTAAACACTCGGAATCTGAATATCAGTTATGGAGTGTTGTCCTGTGTTAAACTCTGATTCAGACTGGGACTGTCAGTTATGGAGTGTTTTCCTTTGTTGATCTATGACTATTGACGATAAATATTGTTAGACAGACCATCAGGGTGGAGGAGAATAGAGAAGCCTCCTTCATTGTCCTCCAGTGAAAGGTCTTCTTTGTTGTGAAGAGGGATGATGGCAGCTGGCAGGGTCCGCCCTCTATACAGACAGAGATGAATGTCAAGGAACAAGTGGAGAGAAGCATTTCAATGGAAATCTAAACAGGTGGGCGTGAACAATTTGTTTTGCCATGTTTTCTGTTAACATGTCCCCCAAAACACCCTTTCTCCCCTCCCATCACCCCCGATACCCCCCCATCTTGAAACCCCCAGACATAATCGAGCCGTGGCAGAAAGAGGAGAAACCCTGTCCTGGATGGGGCCATCTTTAAGGGGAGGCTTTTGTCATGCAGACACATGTTGTAATTACCAGCTGATGTATCTCTTCTGGCTCCACCCCTTTCTACCAATTGAGTCCAAGCAGTACAAAAGTGTGGTAAGACCCTGAAAAACACTCACAAACTTCCACAGATGCACCGTGAAGGGCATCCTGTCGGGATGTATCACCGCCTGGTACGGCAATTGCACCGTCCGTAACCGCAGGGCTCTCCAGAGGGGGCTGTGGGTCAGCCAAAACGTGTCACCGGGTGCACACTGCCTGCCCTCCAGGATATCTACGGCACCGGGTGTCAAATCAAGTCAATTCAAATTGTTTTTGTCACATGCGCCAAATACAGCAGGTGTTGTTGAAGACCAAATACAACAGGTGTTGTTGAAGACCAAATACAGCAGGTGTTGTTGAAGACCAAATACAACAGGTGTTGTTGAAGACCAAATACAACAGGTGTTGTTGAAGACCAAATACAACAGGTGTTGTTGAAGACCAAATACAACAGGTGTTGTTGAAGACCAAATACAACAGGTGTTGTTGAAGACCAAATACAACAGGTGTTGTTGAAGACCAAATACAACAGGTGTAGACAGGTGTAGACCTTGCCGTGTAATGTTAAATACAACAGGTGTAGTAGACCTCACAGTGTTAATGTTAAATACAACAGGTGTAGTAGACCTCACAGTGTTAATGTTAAATACAACAGGTGTAGTAGACCTTACAGTGAAATGTTGAATACAACAGGTGTAGTAGACCTTACAGTGAAATGCTGAATACAACAGGTGTAGGTAGACCTCACAGTGAAATGCTGAATACAACAGGTGTAGTAGACCTTCCAGTGAAATGCTGAATACAACAGGTGTAGTAGACCTCACAGTAAAATGCTGAATACAACAGGTGTAGTAGACCTTACAGTGAAATGCTGAATACAACAGGTGTAGTAGACCTTCCAGTGAAATGCTGAATACAACAGGTGTAGTAGACCTTACAGTGAAATGCTGAATACTACAGGTGTAGTAGACCTCACAGTGAAATGCTGAATACAACAGGTGTAGTAGACCTCACAGTGAAATGCTGAATACAACAGGTGTAGTAGACCTTGACGTGTAATGCTGAATACAACAGGTGTAGTAGACCTTACAGTGAAATGCTGAATACTACAGGTGTAGTAGACCTCACAGTGAAATGCTGAATACAACAGGTGTAGTAGACCTCACAGTGAAATGCTGAATACAACAGGTGTAGTAGACCTTGACGTGTAATGCTGAATACAACAGGTGTTGTAGACCTCACAGTGTAATGCTGAATACAACAGGTGTAGACAGGTGTAGACAGGTGGAGACAGGTGGAGACAGGTGGAGACAGGTGTAGACAAGTGTAGACAGGGGTAGACAGGTGTAGACAGGTGTAGACAGGTGTAGACAGGTGGAGACAGGTGGAGACAGGTGTAGACAGGTGTAGACAGGGGTAGACAGGTGTAGACAGGTGTAGCCAGATGTAGACAGGTGTAGACAGGTGGAGACAGGTGGAGACAGGTGTAGACAGGTGTAGACGTAAAAGGCTTACTCACATGCCCTTAACCAACATTGCAGTTCAAGAAATAAAGATAAGAAAATATTGATTCGATAA
Organism: Oncorhynchus tshawytscha; assembly: GCF_018296145.1. Lineage (NCBI taxonomy): Eukaryota > Metazoa > Chordata > Actinopteri > Salmoniformes > Salmonidae > Oncorhynchus > Oncorhynchus tshawytscha. Next base: position 37,838,513 of record NC_056457.1, on the reverse strand, counting down.
TCTAAAGTAAAAAATTAAATAAAAAATAACACAATAAAATAACAATAATGAGGCAATATACAGGTGGTACCGGTACTGAGTCAATGTGCAGGGGTTCAGGTTAGTAATGAGGCTATATACAGGGGGGTACCAGTAAAGAGTCAATGTGCGGTGGTTCAGGTTAGTAATGAGGCTATATACAGGGGGTACCGGTACTGAGTCAATGTGCAGGGGTTCAGGTTAGTAATGAGGCTATATACAGGGGTACCAGTAAAGAGTCAATGTGCGGTGGTTCAGGTTAGTAATGAGGCTATATACAGGGGTACCGGTACTGAGTCAATGTGCAGGGGTTCAGGTTAGTAATGAGGCTCTATACAGGGGTACCGGTACTGAGTCAATGTGCAGGGGTTCAGGTTAGTAATGAGGCTATATACAGGGGTACCGGTACTGAGTCAATGTGCAGGGGTTCAGGTTAGTAATGAGGCTATATACAGGGGGTACCAGTACTGAGTCAATGTGCAGGGGTTCAGGTTAGTAATGAGGCTCTATACAGGGGGTACCGGTACTGAGTCAATGTGCAGGGGTTCAGGTTAGTAATGAGGCTCTATACAGGGGGTACCGGTACTGAGTCAATGTGCAGGGTTCAGGTTAGAGGTAATTTGTACATGTAGGTGGGGGTGTAGGTTAGAGGTAATTTGTACATGTAGGTAGGGGTACAGGTTAGAGGTAATTTGTACATGTAGGTGGGGGTGTAGGTTAGAGGTAATTTGTTTGTACATGTAGGTAGGGGTACAGGTTAGAGGTAATTTGTACATGTAGGTGGGGGTACAGGTTAGTAGAGGTAATTTGTACATGTAGGTAGGGGTTCAGGTTAGAGGTAATTTGTACATGTAGGTAGGGGTTCAGGTTAGAGGTCATTTGTACATGGAGGTAGGGGTACAGGTTAGAGGTAATTTGTACATGTAGGTAGGGGTACAGGCTAGAGGTAATATGTACATGTAGGTAGGGGGTACATGTTAGTAGAGGTAATATGTACATGTATGTAGGGGTACAGGTTAGTAGAGGTAATATGTACATGTAGGTAGGGGTACAGGTTAGTAGAGGTAATATGTACATGTATGTAGGGGTACAGGTTAGTAGAGGTAATATGTACATGTAGGTAGGGGTACAGGTTAGAGGTAATATGTACATGTAGGTAGGGGTACAGGTTAGTAGAGGTAATATGTACATGTAGGTAGGGGTACAGGTTAGAGGTAATTTGTACATGTAGGTAGGGGTACAGGTTAGTAGAGGTAATATGTACATGTAGGTAGGGGTACAGGTTAGTAGAGGTAATATGTACATGTAGGTGAGGGTACAGGTTAGTAGAGGTAATATGTACATGTAGGTAGGGGTACAGGTTAGTAGAGGTAATATGTACATGTAGGTAGGGGTACAGGTTAGTAGAGGTAATATGTACATGTAGGTAGGGGTACATGTTAGTAGAGGTAATATGTACATGTAGGTAGGGGTACAGGTTAGTTGAGGTAATGTGTACATGTAGGTAGGGGTACAGGTTAGTTGAGGTAATTTGTACATGTAGGTAGGGGTACAGGTTAGTAGAGGTAATATGTACATGTAGGTAGGGGTAAAGTGACTATGCATAGATAATAAACAGGTTAGTAGAGGTAATATGTACATGTAGGTGTGGGTACAGGTTAGTTGAGGTAATTTGTACATGTAGGTAGGGGTACAGGTTAGAGGTCATTTGTACATGGAGGTAGGGGTACAGGTTAGAGGTAATTTGTACATGTAGGTAGGGGTACAGGTTAGTAGAGGTAATATGTACATGTAGGTAGGGGTACAGGTTAGTAGAGGTAATATGTACATGTAGGTGGGGGTACATGTTAGTAGAGGTAATATGTACATGTAGGTAGGGGTACAGGTTAGTTGAGGTAACATTTACATGGAGGTAGGGGTACAGGTTAGTAGAGTTAATATGTACATGTAGGTAGGGGTAAAGTGACTATGCATAGATAATAAACAGGTTAGTTGAGGTAATATGTACATGTAGGTAGGGGTAAAGTGACTATGCATAGATAATAAACAGGTTAGTTGAGGTAACATTTACATGGAGGTAGGGGTACAGGTTAGTTGAGGTAATGTGTACATGTAGGTAGGGGTAAAGTGACTATGCATAGATAATAAACAGGTTAGTTGAGGTAACATGTACATGGAGGTAGGGGTACAGGTTAGTAGAGGTAACATTTACATGGAGGTAAAGGTTAGGGTACAGGTTAGTAGAGGTAACATGTACATGGAGGTAGTACATGTAGGTAAAGTGACTATGCATAGATAATAAACAGGTTAGTTGAGGTAACATTTACATGGAGGTAGGGGTACAGGTTAGTAGAGGTAACATGTACATGGAGGTAGGGGTAAAGGTTAGAGGTAATTTGTTTGTACATGTAGGTAGGGGTACAGGTTAGTAGAGGTAATTTGTACATGTAGGTAGGGGTACAGGTTAGTAGAGGTAATATGTACATGTAGGTAGGGGTAAAGTGACTATGCATAGATAATAAACAGGTTAGTAGAGGTAATATGTACATGTAGGTGTGGGTACAGGTTAGTTGAGGTAATTTGTACATGTAGGTAGGGGTACAGGTTAGAGGTAATATGTACATGTAGGTAGGGGTACAGGTTAGTAGAGGTAATATGTACATGTAGGTGAGGGTACAGGTTAGTAGAGGTAATATGTACATGTAGGTGAGGGTACAGGTTAGTAGAGGTAATATGTACATGTAGGTCGGGGTACATGTTAGTAGAGGTAATATGTACATGTAGGTAGGGGTACAGGTTAGTAGAGTAATGTGTACATATGTACATGTAGGTAGGGGTACAGGTTAGTTGAGGTAATGTGTACATGTAGGTAGGGGTACAGGTTAGTTGAGGTAATGTGTACATGTAGGTAGGGGTAAAGTGACTATGCATAGATAATAAACAGGTTAGTAGAGGTAATATGTACATGTAGGTGTGGTTACAGGTTAGTTGAGGTAACATTTACATGTAGGTAGGGGTTCAGGTTAGAGGTAATTTGTACATGTAGGTAGGGGTGCAGGTTAGAGGTAATTTGTACATGTAGGTAGGGGTACAGGTTAGTAGAGGTAATATGTACATGTAGGTAGGGGTACAGGTTAGTAGAGGTAATATGTACATGTAGGTGGGGGTACATGTTAGTAGAGGTAATATGTACATGTAGGTAGGGGTACAGGTTAGTTGAGGTAATTTGTACATGTAGGTAGGGGTAAAGTGACTATGCATAGATAATAAACAGGTTAGTTGAGGTAATTTGTACATGTAGGTAGGGGTAAAGTGACTATGCATAGATAATAAACAGGTTAGTAGAGGTAACATTTACATGGAGGTGTGGGTACAGGTTAGTTGAGGTAATGTGTACATGTAGGTAGGGGTAAAGTGACTATGCATAGATAATAAACAGGTTAGTTGAGGTAACATTTACATGGAGGTAGGGGTACAGGTTAGTAGAGGTAACATTTACATGGAGGTAGGGGTACAGGTTAGTAGAGGTAACATGTACATGGAGGTAGGGGTAAAGTCACTATGCATAGATAATAAACAGGTTAGTAGAGGTAACATGTACATGGAGGTAGGGGTAAAGGTTAGAGGTAATTTGTACATGTAGGTACATGTAGGTTAGTACAGGTTAGTAGAGGTAATATGTACATGTAGGTGAGGGTACAGGTTAGTTGAGGTAATGTGTACATGTAGGTAGGGGTAAAGTGACTATGCATAGATAATAAACAGGTTAGTTGAGGTAATATGTACATGTAGGTAGGGGTACAGGTTAGTTGAGGTAATTTGTACATGTAGGTAGGGGTACAGGTTAGAGGTAATATGTACATGTAGGTAGGGGTACAGGTTAGTAGAGGTAATATGTACATGTAGGTGAGGGTACAGGTTAGTTGAGGTAATATGTACATGTAGGTAGGGGTAAAGTGACTATGCATAGATAATAAACAGGTTAGTAGAGGTAATATGTACATGTAGGTGAGGGTACAGGTTAGTAGAGGTAATATGTACATGTAGGTAGGGGTACAGGTTAGTTGAGGTAATGTGTACATGTAGGTAGGGGTAAAGTGACTATGCATAGATAATAAACAGGTTAGTTGAGGTAATATGTACATGTAGGTAGGGGTACAGGTTAGTTGAGGTAATTTGTACATGTAGGTAGGGGTACAGGTTAGAGGTAATTTGTACATGTAGGTGGGGGTGTAGGTTAGAGGTAATTTGTACATGTAGGTAGGGGTACAGGTTAGAGGTAATTTGTACATGTAGGTAGGGGTTCAGGTTAGAGGTAATTTGTTTGTACATGTAGGTAGGGGTACAGGTTAGTAGAGGTAATTTGTACATGTAGGTAGGGGTACAGGTTAGTAGAGGTAATATGTACATTTAGGTGGGGGTACATGTTAGTAGAGGTAATATGTACATGTAGGTAGGGGTACAGGTTAGTAGAGGTAATATGTACATGTAGGTAGGGGTACAGGTTAGTAGAGGTAATATGTACATGTAGGTAGGGGTAAAGTGACTATGCATAGATAATAAACAGGTTAGTAGAGGTAATATGTACATGTAGGTAGGGGTAAAGTGACTATGCATAGATAATAAACAGGTTAGTTGAGGTAATATGTACATGTAGGTAGGGGTTCAGGTTAGTAGAGGTAATATGTACATGTAGGTAGGGGTACAGGTTAGTTGAGGTAATATGTACATGTAGGTAGGGGTACAGGTTAGTAGAGGGTAATATGTACATGTAGGTAGGGGTACAGGTTAGTTGAGGTAATGTGTACATGTAGGTAGGGGTAAAGTGACTATGCATAGATAATAAACAGGTTAGTTGAGGTAACATTTACATGGAGGTAGGGGTACAGGTTAGTAGAGGTAACATGTACATGTAGGTAGGGGTAAAGTGACTATGCATAGATAATAAACAGGTTAGTTGAGGTAACATTTACATGGAGGTAGGGGTACAGGTTAGTAGAGGTAACATGTACATGGAGGTAGGGGTACAGGTTAGTAGAGGTAATATGTACATGTAGGTAGGGGTACAGGTTAGTTGAGGTAATGTGTACATGTAGGTAGGGGTAAAGTGACTATGCATAGATAATAAACAGGTTAGTAGAGGTAACATTTACATGGAGGTGTGGGTACAGGTTAGTTGAGGTAATGTGTACATGTAGGTAGGGGTAAAGTGACTATGCATAGATAATAAACAGGTTAGTTGAGGTAACATTTACATGGAGGTAGGGGTACAGGTTAGTAGAGGTAATGTGTACATGGAGGTAGGGGTAAAGGGTAAAGTGACTATGCATATATAACAAACAGCCAGTAGCAGCAGTGGAAAAATAAAGGCAGAGCGTTATTCATATTTTTATTTCACCTTTTATTTTAACCAGGTAGGCAAGTTGAGAACACCTTTATTTAACCAGGTAGGCAAGTTGAGAACAAGTTCTCATTTACAACTGACCTGGCCAAGATAAAGCAAACAACAACACTGAGTTACACATGGAATAAACAAACGTACAGTCAATAACACAATAGAAAAAATCTATATACAGTGTGTGCAAATGGCGTGAGGAGGTAAGGCAATAAATAGGCCATAGTAGTGAAGTATGATTACAATTGAGCAAATTAACACTGGAGTGATGGATGAGCAGATGATGGTGTGTAAAGTAGTGATACTGGTGTGCAAAAGAGAGAAAGTACATAAAAACAATTTGGGGATGAGGTAGGTAGATTGGGTGGGCTATTTACAGATGGGCTATGTGTCACGTTCTGACCCTAGTTGTGTTATTTGTTTGTTTTAGTTGGTCAGGACGTGAGTTGGGTCGGCTATTTACAGATGGGCTATGTACAGCTGCAGCGATGGGTTAGCTGCTCAGATAGCAGATGTTTAAAGTTGGTGAGGGAGATAAAAGTCTCCAACTTCAGAGATTTTTGCAATTAGTTCCAGTCACTGGCAGCAGAGAACTGGAAGAAAAGGCGGCCAAATGAGGTGTTGGATTTGGGGATGATCAGTGAGATATACCTGCGGGAGCGCGTGCTATGGGTGGGTGTTGTTATCGTGACCAGTGAGCTGAGATAAGGCGGAGCTTTACCTAGCAAGGACTTATAGATGACCTGGAGCCAGTGGGTCTGGCGACGAATATGTAGTAAGGGCCAACCAACGAGAGCATACAGGTCGCAGTGGTGGGTAGTATATGGGGCTTTGGTGACAAAACGGATGGCACTGTGATAGACTGCATCCAGTTTGCTGAGTAGAGTGTTAGAAGCTATTTTGTAAATGACATCGCCATAGTCGACGATCGGTAGGATATTCATAGCGGGATTTCTTTTAAAGTCCGGATTTGTGTCCCCCTACTTGGAAGCGGCAGATATAGCCTTCAGCTAAGTTCGGATGTTGCCTGTAATCCATGGCTTCTGGTTGGGATATGTACGTACTGTCACTATGGGAAGGCCAAGATAATCATCAAGAACTTCAGCCACTCGAGCCACAGCCTGTTCACCCCGCTACCATCCAGAAGGCGAGGTTAGTACAGGTGCATCAAAGTTGGGAGCGAGAGACTGAAAAACAGCTTCTGTCTCAAGACCATCAGACGGTTAAATAGTCGACACTAGCCGCCAAGTTCCCTGCCCTGCACCTTAGAGACTGCTGCCCCATGTACATGCAGTAGAGTTACTGAACACGGGTCACTTTGATAATATTTACATACTATTTTATGCAATTCATATGTATATACTGTATTCTAGTCAAGGATCAGCCTATATAACTACTGCTGTACACACCTTTTCTATTCATATACTGTCTATACTGTCTATACACACCAACCTTTATACTGTAACTACTGTCTATACACACCATCCTATATAACTACTGTCTATACTGTCTATACACACCATCTTATATAACTACTGTATATAAACACCATCCTATATAACTACTGTCTATCCACACCATCCTCTATAACTACTGTCTATACACACCGTCCTGTATAACTACTGTCTATACACACTATCCTATATAACTACTGTCTATACTGTCTATACACACCATCCTATATAACTACTGTCTATACACACAATCCTATATAACTACTGTCTATACACACCACCCTATAATAACTACTGTCTATACTCACCATCCTATATAACTACTGTCTATACACACCATCCTATATATTGGCATCCGGCGCCGACAGAGATGGCCGCCTCGCTTCGCGTTCCTAGGAAACTATGCAGTTTTTTTGGTTTTTTTACGTGTTATTTCTTACATTAGTACCCCAGGTCATCTTAGGTTTCATTACATACAGTCGAGAAGAACTACTGAATATAAGAGCAGCGTCAACTCACCATCAGTACGACCAAGAATATGACTTTCGCGAAGCGGATCCTGTGTTCTGCCTTTCACCCAGGACAACGGAATGGATCCCAGCCGGCGACCCAAAAAAACGACTCCGTAAAAGAGGGAAACGAGGCGGTCTTCTGGTCAGACTCCGGAGATGGGCACATCGTGCACCACTCTCTAGCATTCTTCTTGCCAATGTCCAGTCTCTTGACAACAAGGTTGATGAAATCCGAGCAAGGGTAGCATTCCAGAGGGACATCAGAGACTGTAACGTTCTGTAACGTTCTTTGCTTCACGGAAACATGGCTCACTGGAGAGACGCTATCGGAGGCGGTGCAGCCAGCGGGTTTCTCCACGCTCCACGCTCCACGCATCGCGCAGTATTTTGTTGACTTGACTCCACAACATGGCGGGTATCTGTATGGCTTGTTTTGGTGGCTGAGCGCTGTACTCAGAATATTGCATGGTGTGCTTTTCGCCGTAAAGCTTTTTTGAAATCTGACATAACGGTTGCATTAAGGAGAAGTTTATCTTTAAAAAAATGTTTTTATTTTTTCAAATGCAGTTTATTCTCCATTGATTGCATTTTGTCCAATAGGACAGATGGTAAAGGCAGGTTACACACTCGCCAACAAATTCCCACAAGGCACCTGGACCTGTGTCCCCTGTCTCAGTCTCTCTTCTTCTTCATCATGCAAATGACCGGGAGGCCTGGTGCGGTATCAGCTGTAAGGAAAAACCTGTTAAAACCTCTACAGGATCGGTGTTCCGCTCACGGGACAGTTGCGCCTGGGATGGAATAATACACCAGTTCAGTCTAAAACTTTGCACATACACTGCTGCCGTCTAGTGGCCAAATTGTAAATTGCGCCTGGGATGGAATAATACATTATTGTAAATTGGCCATTTCTCTTGCATTTCAAAGATGATGGGACAAAAAGCATGTTTCTTTTTTCTTATCTTCTACCAGATCTAATGTGTTTTATCCTCCTACATTCATTTCACATTTCCACACACTTCAAAGTGTTTCCTTTCAAATGGTAATAAGAATATGCATATCCTTGCTTCAGGTCCTGAGTTACAGTCAGAGAGGGTCAAGCCTATTATAGGCTATTATCAAGGAGGATCGAGGATCGAGGTACGTCTCCTAGAGCGGTCAGAACGGCTCATAATGGATGACTGTGGCAACGATCTTTGTGTCTATTTAGGTGAAAATGCTTCTTGCTTGAAATTAATTGGCGAAATAACTGGCCAATCATTGTTTCAAGAGGATTTATGGTTTTTGCTTTTCTTGGTCTCTTTTTATCCGTCAGGTACTGCCATTATTTATGTCTGAATGAAGAGAAGTGTATACACAGTGCACACTGTGTCTCTCCTCCGTCCCTCTTTCCTCTCATCACTAAGTGTCCCTCTGTTCATGAGCCTCTTTCACTGTCCATTTGTCCCTTGTCTGATCTTGAGCCCCTCTCCTCTCTCCTCCATCTCCATTTTCTTTTTTCAACTCCTCTCCCCTCTTTTCTCCTTCTCTTCCTGTTCTCCCCGCTCACTGTTCTCACTCCAGAAATGATTCAAATGAGCAGGTGTCGCCTGTCCAACACATATAGAGCTCCACCTGAAGCCGAGGGAAATCACTAAGATAACGCATGAAATCCTGCGTGTTTCTCATGCAGATGGCTGTTTCTCTACTTATCTCCCCTTTAAGAAGAGTGAAACACCTATGAACATCAAATGTGTTTTTTTTTTAAATATTTTAATTTAAAAAAAAATATATATATATTTTATAAATCAGCTTTGGACACACGTTGGTCACCATAACTGGTGTAACGCCACCTGGGGCCCAAGGGTAGCGGAGAACAGGCAGGCAGCAACCACCACAGATAGACAGATGTCCTCCAGGGTCCATGTCTGACGTTACATACAGAAGCATTTAACTCATTCCCACCAGAGGAAACAGGATGTTTCAAATTCACGTCCCCCCCCCCCACCAAATATGCAAAGAATACCACATTGCCAAGCTCCATGGGAGCCCTCTTCTATCAGGAATTAGAGAAGAGCAGAGAGACCTGCTGCTAGCTACATGTCTCAGTCACACTCCAACACCAATATCAATGTGTATGGTAAGGTTAGGATTGGGTTTTTATAGCTATGTAAATATTAGGGCATGCCATTTCTGACACCTCTGTAATTGCTATGGCACATTCGGTTGCTGCAACATAAGCAGCAAAAAGGGTTCAGCGTAGATGAAGGCTTGAAGTTTCTGAGTTCTCACTAAAGCTGCACGTTGAACGATACTGCAGCATCTCAGTGTGTTGTACTGCAGCATCTCAGTGTGTTGTATTGCAGCATCTCAGTGTGTTGTATTGCAGCATCTCAGTGTGTTGTACTGCAGCATCTCAGTGTGTTATATTGCGGCATCTCAGTGTGTTGTACTGCAGCATCTCAGTGTGTTGTACTGCAGCATCTCAGTGTGTTGTACTGCAGCATCTCAGTGTGTTGTACTGCAGCATCTCAGTGTGTTATATTGCAGCATCTCAGTGTGTTATACTGCAGCATCTCAGTGTGTTGTATTGCAGCATCTCAGTGTGTTGTACTGCAGCATCTCAGTGTGTTGTACTGCAGCATCTCAGTGTGTTGTATTGCAGCATCTCAGTGTGTTGTACTGCAGCATCTCAGTGTGTTGTACTGCAGCATCTCAGTGTGTTGTACTGCAGCATCTCAGTGTGTTGTATTGCAGCATCTCAGTGTGTTGTACTGCAGCATCTCAGTGTGTTGTACTGCAGCATCTCAGTGTGTTGTACTGCAGCATCTCAGTGTGTTGTATTGCAGCATCTCAGTGTGTTGTATTGCAGCATCTCAGTGTGTTATATTGCAGCATCTCAGTGTGTTGTACTGCAGCATCTCAGTGTGTTGTATTGCAGCATCTCAGTGTGTTGTATTGCAGCATCTCAGTGTGTTGTACTGCAGCATCTCAGTGTGTTATATTGCAGCATCTCAGTGTGTTGTATTGCAGCATCTCAGTGTGTTATATTGCAGCATCTCAGTGTGTAATACTGCAGCATCTCAGTGTGTTGTACTGCAGCATCTCAGTGTGTTATATTGCAGCATCTCAGTGTGTTGTATTGCAGCATCTCAGTGTGTTGTACTGCAGCATCTCAGTGTGTTGTACTGCAGCATCTCAGTGTGTCATATTGCAGCATCTCAGTGTGTTGTACTGCAGCATCTCAGTGTGTTGTACTCAGCATCTCAGTGTGTTATACTGCAGCATCTCAGTGTGTTATATTGCAGCATCTCAGTGTGTTGTACTGCAGCATCTCAGTGTGTTGTACTGCAGCATCTCAGTGTGCATCTGTACTGCAGCATCTCAGTGTGTTGTACTATCTCAGTGTGTTGTACTGCAGCATCTCAGTGTGTTGTACTGCAGCATCTCAGTGTGTTATATTGCAGCATCTCAGTGTGTTGTACTGCAGCATCTCAGTGTGTTGTACTGCAGCATCTCAGTGTGTTGTACTGCAGCATCTCAGTGTGTTGTACTGCAGCATCTCAGTGTGTTGTACTGCAGCATCTCAGTGTGTTATATTGCAGCATCTCAGTGTGTTGTATTGCAGCATCTCAGTGTGTTGCACTGCAGCATCTCAGTGTGTTATATTGCAGCATCTCAGTGTGTTATACTGAAACCATGAAAGTGGCCATAACAAATTAAATTAAACTGGTACATTAGACCCTATAACTGGTACTTTAGATCCTATAACTGGTACATTAGACCCTATAACTGGTAGGTTAGACCCTGGTACATTAGACCCTATAACTGGTACTTTAGACCCTATAACTGGTACATTAGACCCTATAACTGGTACTTTAGACCCTATAACTGGTACATTAGACCCTATAACTGGTACGTTAGACCCTGGTACGTTAGACCCTATAACTGGTACATTATACCCTATTTCTGGTACATTAGACCCTATAACTGGTACATTAGACCCTATAACTGGTACATTAGATCCCTATAACTGGTACTTTAGACCCTATAACTGGTACATTAGCACCCTATAACTGGTACTTTAGACATCTCATAACTGGTACATTAGACCCTATAACTGCAGTACATTAGACCCTATAACAGGTACATTAGACCCATATAACTGGTACATTAGACCCTATAACTGGTACATTAGACCCTATAACTGGTACATTAGACCCTATAACTGGTACGTTAGACCCTGGTACGTTAGACCCTATAACTGGTACATTAGACCATATAACTGGTACATTAGACCCTATAACTGGTACGTTAGACCCTATAACTGGTACGTTACACCCTATAACTGGTACATTAGACCCTATAACTGGCATTAGACCCATATAACTGGTACATTAGACCCTATAACTGGTACAGTGTTAGACCCTATAACTGGTACATTAGACCCTATAACTGGAAACGTTGAAAATGGACCCATAATTAAATTATAACTGGTACATTAGACCCTATAACTGGTACATTAGACCCTATAACTGGTACATTAGACCCTATAACTGGTACGTTAGACCCTATAACTGGTACATTAGACCCTATTTCTGGTACGTTAGACCCTATAACTGGTACATTAGACCCTATAACTGGTACATTAGACCCTATAACTGGTACATTAGACCCTATAACTGGTACATTAGACCCTATAACTGGTACGTTAGACCCTATAACTGGTACATTAGACCCTATAACTGGTACATTAGACCCTATAACTGGTACATTAGACCCTATAACTGGTACGTTAGACCCTATAACTGGTACATTAGACCCTATAACTGGTACATTAGACCCTATAACTGGTACATTAGACCCTATAACTGGTACATTAGACCCTATAACTGGTACGTTAGACCCTGGTACGTTAGACCCTATAACTGGTACATTAGACCCTATATACTGTATTTTCCCCTCTTCTCAAGGAAGTTGAATACACAACAACAAGCATTCCAACAAAACTGGGGTGAATCTGTGCGAAGATTAAAACTACACAGATTCACAGGTAGACTTTGCAATCACACAAATAATCCCTTCCCCTTCTGACCAGATGACTGTTGTTGTTTGTTTGTTTGAATGAAGAATTTGTATTTCTGATTGCCTGGCAGCAATCACTGTAGTCTCTAGCGAATGATTCACTGACTATAACCTTTCCCAGAACGCAGCATAATGAGTTAATCAGGATGGATACAAATCAAGACGGAGACCACGAGAACACCTGTTACAGCTCATGGTCATCTTGACGGTGTACAAAGATTTTCTATGATATTGAGAAGATATTAGAGTGACCGCTCTCTCCATTGGAAATACATGTCCTCAAAGATGGAAGGCAGGCGGGATGAGGGGAGATCAGATTGGACCATTCTAGTTTATGAGAGGCTGGTATGCTTGTGAACAACAGACCATAGACACAGAAAGAGGACTCATCTTTGTATCTGTGCTATTATAGTGTTACGGCTTTCCTCCGTCGAAGGAGAGTCAGACCAAAATGCAGCGTGGTTAGTTCGATACATGTTTAAAGAAATAAACACGATCAATACAAAACAACAAACGGAACGTGAAAACCTATACAGCCTATCTGGTGACAACTAACACAGAGACAGGAACAATCACCCACAAAACACACAGTGAAACCCAGGCTACCTGAATAAGGTTCCCAATCAGAGACAACGAGAATCACCTGACTCTGATTGAGAACCGCCTCAGGCAGCCATAGACTATGCTAGACACCTATACTCAGCCACAATCCCAAAACCTACTAAAACCCCAATACAAAAACACAACACAAAATAAACCCATGTCACACCCTGGCCTGACCAAATACATAGAAAACACAAAATACTAAGACCAGGGCGTGACATATAGCATCTGTGACAGAATGGGCGGTGCTCCATTTTAAAGTAGTACATGTTCTTCTTCATTGATTGATTGTTCCCAACACCCATTTGACTACTTCAAAATGTGGAAGCCTTCAATAGCAATGTCAATGCTGCAACTGGTTATATCTATGAGTCTTCTATCTATCTCTATGACAACAGGCACAACTCTGAAATAAAGTCATTTTTTTGCGGTAAGTTGCCAAAAGGCCACATGCGTCCACTTATATCAGTGCATTCGCAACAACCTAACCATTAGGAAACTTCTATTTAATCAAATAAGCCTCACCTAGCAAATTAGCAATTACTTTCATACCGGCGCCGACAGAGATGGCCGCCTCGCTTCGCGTTCCTAGGAAACTATGCAGTTTTTTGTTTTTTTACGTGTTATTTCTTACATTCGTACCCCAGGTCATCTTAGGTTTCATTACATACAGTCGAGAAGAACTACTGAATATAAGAGCAGCATCAACTCACCATCAGTATGACCAAGAATATGACTTTCGCGAAGCGGATCCTGTGTTCTGCCTTTCACCCAGGACATAGGAATGGATCCCAGCCGGCGACCCAAAAAAACGACTTCGTAAAAGAGGGAAACGTAGCGGTCTTCTGGTCAGACTCCGGAGACGGGCACATCGTGCACCACTCCCCAGTATACTTCTCGCCAATGTCCAGTCTCTTGACAACAAGGTTGATGAAATCCGAGCAAGGGTAGCATTCCAGAGGGACATCAGAGACTGTAACGTTCTTTGCTTCACGGAAACATGGCTCACTGGAGAGACGCTATCGGAGTTGGTGCAGCCAGCTGGTTTCTCCACGCATCGCGCCGACAGAAACAAACATCTTTCTGGTAAGAAGAGGGGCGCGTATGCCTTATGGCTAACGAGACGTGGTGTGGTCACAAAAGCATACAGGAACTCAAGTCCTTCTGTTCACCTGATTTAGAATTCCTCACAATCAAATGTCGACCGCATTATCTACCAAGGGAATTCTCTTTGATTATAATCACAGCCGTGTATATTCCCCCCCAAGCAGACACATCGATGGCTCTGAACGAACTTTATTTGACTCTTTGCAAACTGGAATCCATACATCCTGAGACTGCATTCATTGTAGCTGGGGATTTTAACAAGGCTAATCTGAAAACAAGACTCCCTAAATTGTATCAGCATATCGATTACGCAACCAGGGCTGGCAAAACCTTGGATCACTGCTATTCTAACTTCCGCGAAGCATATAAGGCCCTGCCCCGCCCTCCTTTTGGAAAAGCTGACCAAAACTCCATTTAGTTGATCCCTGCCTACAGACAGAAACTAAAACAAGAAGCTCCCACGCTGAGGTCTGTTCAACGCTGGTCCGACCAATCTGATTCCACACTCCAAGACTGCTTCCATCACGTGGACTGGGATATGTTTCGTATTGCGTCAGACAACAACATTGACGAATACGCTGATTCGGTGTGCGAGTTCATTAGAACGTGCGTTTAAGATGTCGTTCCCATAGCAACGATTAAAACATTCCCAAACCAGAAACCGTGGATTGATGGCAACATTCACGTGAAACTGAAAGCGCGAACCACTGCTTTTAATCAGGGCAAAGTGACTGGTAACATGACCGAATACAAACAGTGTAGCTATTCCCTCCGCAATGCAATCAAACAAGCTAAGCGTCAGTATAGAGACAAAGTAGTATCTCAATTCAACGGCTCAGACACAAGAGGTATGTGGCAGGGTCTACAGTCAATCACGGATTACAAAAAGAAAACCAGCCCCGTCACGGACCAGGATGTCTTGCTCCCAGACGGCATCCCCAGCCGCGCCCTCAGAGCATGCGCAGACCAGCTGGCTGGTGTGTTTACGGACATATTCAATCAATCCCTATCCCAGTCTGCTGTTCCCACATGCTTCAAGAGGGCCACCATTGTTCCTGTTCCCAAGAAAGCTAAGGTAACTGAGCTAAACGACTACCGCCCTGTAGCACTCACTTCCGTCATCATGAAGTGCTTTGAGAGACTAGTCAAGGACCATATCACCTCCACCCTACCTGACACCCTAGACCCACTCAAATTTGCTTACCGCCCAAATAGGTCCACAGACGATGCAATCTCAACCACACTGCACACTGCCCTAACCCATCTGGACAAGAGGAATAGCTATGTGAGAATGCTGTTCATCGACTACAGCTCGGCATTTAACACCATAGTACCCTCCAAGCTCGTCATCAAGCACGAGACCCTGGGTCTCGACCCCGCCCTGTGCAACTGGGTACTGGACTTCCTGACGGGCCACCCCCAGGTGGTGAGGGTAGGCAACAACACCTCCACCCCGCTGATCCTCAACACTGGGGCCCCACAAGGGTGCGTTCTTAGCCCTCTCCTGTACTCCCTGTTCACCCACGACTGCGTGGCCACGCATGCCTCCAATTCAATCATCAAGTTTGCGGACGACACAACAGTGGTAGGCTTGATTACCAACAACGACGAGACGGCCTACAGGGAGGAGGTGAGGGCCCTCGGAGTGTGGTGTCAGGAAAATAACCTCACACTCAACGTCAACAAAACTAAGGAGACGATTGTGGACTTCAGGAAACAGCAGAGGGAACAGCCCCCTATCCACATCGATGGAACAGTAGTGGAGAGGGTAGCAAGTTTTAAGTTCCTTGGCATACACATCACAGACAAACTGAATTGGTCCACCCACACAGACAGCATCGTGAAGAAGACGCAGCAGCGCCTCTTCAACCTCAGGAGGCTGAAGAAATTCGGCTTGTCACCAAAAGCACTCACAAACTTCTACAGATGCACAATCGAGAGCATCCTGTCGGGCTGTATCACCGCCTGGTACGGCAACTGCTCCGCCCACAACCGTAAGGCTCTCCAGGGGGTAGTGAGGTCTGCACAACGCATCACCGGGGGCAAACTACCTGCCCTCCAGGACACCTACACCACCCGATGTCACAGGAAGGTCATAAAGATCATCAAGGACAACAACCACCCGAGCCACTGCCTGTTCACCCCGCTATCATCCAGAAGGCGAGGTCAGTACAGGTGCATCAAAGCTGGGACCGAGAGACTGAAAAACAGCTTCTATCTCAAGGCCATCAGACTGTTAAACAGCCACCACTAACATTGAGTGGCTGCTGCCAACACACTGACTCAACTCCAGCCACTTTAATAATGGGAATTGATGGGAAATGATGTAAAATATATCACTAGCCACTTTAAACAATGCTACCTAATATAATGTTTACATATCCTACATTATTCATCTCATATGTATACGTATATACTGTACTCTATATCGTCTACTGCATCTTTATGTAATACATATATCACTAGCCACTTTAACTATGCCACTTTGTTTACATACTCATCTCATATGTATATACTGTACTCGATACCATCGACTGTATCTTGCCTATGCCGCTCTGTACCATCACTCATTCATATATCTTTATGTACATATTCTTTATCCCCTTACACTTGTGTGTTTAAGACAGTAGTTTTGGAATTGTTAGTTAGATTACTTGTTGGTTATTACTGCATTGTCGGACCTAGAAGCACAAGCATTTCGCTACACTCGCATTAACATCTGCTAACCATGTGTATGTGACAAATACAATTTGATTTGATTTGATTTGATGACCGAACACTCTTTAATTGACCTCCATACAAAAATTCCTCACTTTGTGGGCATATTTTTGTCGACAGATGTTGGTGGGAACTGGAAATTGCTTTCGTACACGTTGATCCAGAGCATCCCAAACAGGCTCAACGGGTGACAATTCTGGTGAGCAGGCAGGCCATGGAAGAACTGTGACATTTTCAGCTTCTAGGAAATGTGTGCAGATCCTTGCGACATGGGGCTGTACATTATCGTGCTGAAACATGAGGTTATGGCGGTGGATGAATGGCACGACAATGGGCCTCAGGATCTCGTCTTATACCTTCCCATACCATAACCCCACCGCCACCATGGAGAACTCTGTTCACAACACTGACATCAGTAAACCACTCGCCCACACGACGCTATACACACGGCCTGACATCTGAAACCGGGAAGAACACACTTCTCCAGCGTGCCAGAGGTCATCGAAGGTGAGCTTCTGTCCACTGAAGTCGGTTACAACTACAAACTGCAGTCAGGTCAAGACCCTGGTGAGGGCAACGTGCACGCAGATGAGCTTCCCTGAGACGGTTTCTGACCGTTTGTGCAGACATTTGTTTGGCAAACCCACAGTTTCATCAGCTGTCCAGGTGACTGGTCACAGAAAATCTCAGAAATAAACATTAAATTATCTTCGCACAGCTCTGGTGGCATTGTACTGTGTGACAAAACTGTACATGTTAGAGGGACCTTTTACTGTCCTCAGCACAAGGTGCACCTGTGTAATGATCATGCTGTTTAATCAGCTTCTTGATATGCCACACCTGTCAGGTGGATCGAGTACCTTGGTAAAGGATAAATGCTCAATAACAGGGGGGTGTAAACAAATGTTTTTTTTTGTGTCCACAAATTTGACAGAAATCATTTTTTTTCTGCATATGGAACATTTCTGGGATCATTTATTTCAGCTCATGAAGCATGGGACCAACATGTTCATGTTGCGCTTACACGTTTGTTCTGTGTTACTATGCATCTGTACAGCATGTCAGCATTGGTACTGTAGGTGTATGAAGGTAGCATCTCTCCAAAGAGCCGGAATAAACCAGGGCATAATTAGATGAGGTGTGTTTGTGTGTGTGTGTAATTAGATGCACCTGCAGTTTAGCAGGAACTGGCATGAAAACCTTTAAATACATCCTTCAATTGACTAAATCAAAGCCACAAAATAAAATAACCTCTCAAAATCTAGGTCTCTCACTCAGCAAACCCAGATACCTAACACGTGCAGAACCACACAGTTAGATCAAATAAAAAATTTGATTTTCAGAGGTGAAACCCTAAAAACCTCCACCCCAAGGATATCTGCTTTAGGCTTAAAATGGAAGGGATTACTTCATCACAATGATTCACTGATCTCACAATGATTCACTGATCTCACAATGATTCGCTGATCTCACAATGATTCACTGATCTCACAATGATTAACTATCGTATTCATTGATCTGGCCAAGGCTTTCGACTCTGTCAATCACCACATCCTCATCGGCAGACTCGACAGCCTTGGTTTCTCAAATGATTGCCTTGCCTGGTTCACCAACTACTTCTCTTATAGAGTTCAGTGTGTCAAATCGGAGGGTCTGCTGTCCGGACCTCTGGCAGTCTCTATGGGGGTGCCACAGGGTTCAATTCTCGGACCGACTCTCTTCTCTGTATACATCAATGAGGTCGCTCTTGCTGCTGGTGAGTCTCTGATCCACCTCTACGCAGACGACACCATTCTGTATACTTCTGGCCCTTCTTTGGACACTGTATTAACAACCCTCCAGGCAAGCTTCAATGCCATACAACTCTCCTTCCGTGGCCTCCAATTGCTCTTAATACAAGTAAAACTAAATGCATGCTCTTCAACCGATCGCTACCTGCACCTGCCCGCCTGTCCAACATCACTACTCTGGACGGCTCTGACTTAGAATACGTGGACAACTACAAATACTTAGGTGTCTGGTTAGACTGTAAACTCTCCTTCCAGACCCATATCAAACATCTCCAATCCAAAGTTAAATCTAGAATTGGCTTCCTATTTCGCAACAAAGCATCCTTCAATCATGCTGCCAAACATACCCTTGTAAAACTGACCATCCTACCAATCCTCAACTTTGGCGATGTCATCTACAAAATAGCCTCCAATACCCTACTCAACAAATTGGATGCAGTCTATCACAGTGCAATCCGTTTTGTCACCAAAGCCCCATATACTACCCACCATTGCGACCTGTACGCTCTCGTTGGCTGGCCCTCGCTTCATACTCGTCGCCAAACCCACTGGCTCCATGTCATCTACAAGACCCTGCTAGGTAAAGTCCCCCCTTATCTCAGCTCGATGGTCACCATAGCATCTCCCACCTGTAGCACACGCTCCAGCAGTTATATCTCTCTAGTCACCCCCAAAACCAATTCTTTCTTTGGCCGCCTCTCCTTCCAGTTCTCTGCTGCCAATGACTGGAACGAACTACAAAAATCTCTGAAACTGGAAACACTTATCTCCCTCACTAGCTTTAAGCACCAACTGTCAGAGCAGCTCACAGATTACTGCACATGTACATAGCCCACCTATAATTTAGCCCAAACAACTACCTCTTTCCCTACTGTATTTAATTTATTTATTTATTTTGCTCCTTTGCACCCCATTATTTTTATTTCTACTTTGCACATTCTTCCATTGCAAATCTACCATTCCAGTGTTTTACTTGCTATATTGTATTTACTTTGCCACCATGGCCTTTTTTGCCTTTACCTCCCTTATCTCACCTCATTGGCTCACATCGTATATAGACTTGTTTATACTGTATTATTGACTGTATGTTTGTTTTACTCCATGTGTAACTCTGTGTCGTTGTATCTGTCGAACTGCTTTGCTTTATCTTGGCCAGGTCGCAATTGTAAATGAGAACTTGTTCTCAACTTGCCTACCTGGTTAAATAAAGGTGAAATAAAATTTTTAAAAAAATAAACTGATCCCACAATGATTCACTGATCTCACAATGATTCACTGATCCCATAATTATTCACTGATCTCACTGATCTCACAATGAATCCCTGATCTCACAATGATTCACTGATCTCACAATGATTCACTGATCCCACAATTGTTCACTGATCCTACAATGATTCACTGATCTCACAATGATTCACTGATCCCATGATTATTCACTGATCTCACTGATCTCACAATGAATCCCTGATCTCACAATGATTCACTGATCTCACAATGATTCACTGACCCACAATGATTTACTGATCTCACAATGATTCACTGATCTCACAATGATTCACTGATCTCACAATGATTCACTGATCCCACAATGATTCACTTCAGACCATGT
>NC_056457.1:37765743-37815743 GCF_018296145.1 Oncorhynchus tshawytscha | reverse complement strand
AGCAGTAGCCAACCATAGAATTAGGAATTAGAATACTAGAATATACATGAACCTTCTTATGATGGTAAGAACACTGTGCGATGTTTACCAGTGAGACTGGCAGAATTGTGAACTTACTAAATGACTGAGAGTTTGACAGCGTTAGGTTGCTTCTTGTGTAAATATTTTCCTGTCTGGATTTGAATGATTTGGTCAGAGAGTTGATCAGTGATACGATTTTGTGTCAAACAATACATTTGAAGATAATCTGCACTGATAGCTATCTAGCCAGTCAACTTTTGTGGACATGATTCTAGGTATTCACTGCCAATATTCCACCATTACAAATACACAATAGATGTGGCAGAGGGGTCTATGGAAAGCAGATTGTTCCGTTGACCAGATTGGCGCACATTCAACAAATTTGACCAAACAAAGTGGATATTTGTCCAGATTGGCGCACATTCAACAAATTTGACCAAACAAAGTGGATATTTGTCAAGTCCGTCATGATTTATGTATTGTGACAGGCCCAACATGTGGTTACTTGAGTCCGATTTCAATATATTTGTCCCTTTTCACTGCATAACATGTAGAAGTTGTTAGTTTTCAGGTTTAGAAGATATGACTGCTAAATGCTAACTCCTGTTTGTATAAGCTGTTAGCATAGCTAGCATACAGACATCTGTTGTGGTAGTCAAATTCTTTTAAACTATAATGCAGTTGATTGGTGACGATGACATGAATATGTGTTGGGGTTGACATTCAATACTGTCAGCTTTTTACCTCAACATATATATATAATGTAACCTTAATTTAACTAGGCAAGTCAGTTTAAGAACAAATTCTTATTTACAATGATGGCCAACCGGGGAACAATGAGTTCTGCCTTGTTCAGGGGCAGGAGGACAGATTTTTACCTCGTCAGATCGGGGATTCGATTCAGCAACTTTTTAGTTACTGGCCCAAAGCTCTAACCACAAGACTACCTGCCACCCCAGATACACATATAAACAATAGCTTTAATTGTAGGCTAATTTTTCTGGCAGTCAATGAGGAGAAATGGGATCTTTCCTGTCTGTTTGTCCATGGCAATTCCATTGTTTTGTTTGAGTTCCATTGTATAGCACTTTTTTTCCCCTTTATTTAACTCGGCAAGTCAGTTAAGAACAAATTCTTATTTACAATGACGGCCTAGGAACAGTGGGTCAACTGCCTGTTCAGGGGCAATTAAATATATATAATTATATGACAATATTTTCTGTTGAAAAAAATTACATTAAACAATTTCTATTATATCACATACCTTACTTTTAAGTTCCTGCATAAGTCAAATCATCACCAATTAGACTGGTTTGGACTTCTCCCTGACCAATATGGCTGCCATCATCGGACCATTCTGGAACTTTGAGGGTTCGATGACATATCCCCTCTAGTAGTTTAATAGGATCTCTATGTACCCAATTGTATTCAGACATTACTTAGTAGTTGTTAGTCTGCCCATTGTTCTCTAAATGACTACAACATAGCAAACCTGTCCAGACCCAGTACTGAGTGTGTGGAATAACTAGAGAAATCAGAAAAACAAAGATGCAAAAAAAAAGAGAAAAATGTGACAGAGACAGGGGACGTCAGGATGGGGATGGATGCCACCATTTGGTATTTCTACAAAGCTCCAGAGAGGGGCTAGCCTCAAGCCACCCGCCACCCGCGTTTCACACCAATGAAGTGGGAGAGAGAGAGAGAGAGAGAGAG
Source organism: Oncorhynchus tshawytscha (assembly GCF_018296145.1). NCBI lineage: Eukaryota > Metazoa > Chordata > Actinopteri > Salmoniformes > Salmonidae > Oncorhynchus > Oncorhynchus tshawytscha. Next base: position 37,814,009 of record NC_056457.1, on the reverse strand, counting down.
AGAGAGAGAGAGAGAGAGAGAGAGAGAGAGACAGAGAGAGAGAGAGAGAGAGAGAGCATGCTAGCTCTTCCACAACAACAACCTGAGCCCCCCCCTCTCTCTCCTTTCTTTTGCTCTCTCCCCCCATGATGCCTAGCTCTCAGCTCTCCAGCGGCAACAGGAAATCAAACAATTAGCAGGAGGGAAATAAAGGTCCTGCTTCACCCTCTGGCTCTTGTAAACATGGAAACATTGTTTGGAGAATGCTGCCTGCCTGCCGTCGTCATCATGGCCAAACACTGTGTTCCTGCTGGAGCTGGCACCCCTGACGACAGCCATGTTCAAACTAACAAAAACAACATGCAGAGCTCCTCATTAAAAGAAAACAGAAAAAAATGAGAAGGGGGATATGCAGTCAATTAAATCAATTAGTTAATTTCCTTGTATTTGACTCATGAAGTATAGACAACTTCTGCGGACATGAGAAACATTAATATTGAGGAAATAGAAGGAAATAGAATATTGAGGAAATTAGAATTTCAATGTATTGATGCCATCTGAAAGGTAACATTAAATATCAAATGTTGTGCACATGTTCAAATGCTGTGCATATGTCAATTAAATATTGTGCACATGCAATTAAATATTGTGCAGTGTAGAGGACTGTGTGTGTGAATGTTCACTTCTCCACAAACGGAGAAACATAATCTAAGACAGACCGTGTTTCAAGTAGTGCTTCTATATGCCTGAAGAATAACTCACATGACTCTTTGGGTGAACATGAATCAACTCTGATAACTAGCATGGTACTCTTTGGGTGAACATGAATCAACTCTGAAGTAGAGAGTTGGTCTCCTGATGTCCTGCCATAGCTCTACAAGCTTCTCTAAGTGGAAGTGTTAAGTATGGGACTCCTTCACAGCAAGGAGTTGGTGTGTACATGACAAAGCAGGCCTGGGTCTAGGACAGGACCCGCGGGACCAAGACATCCCAGTTATACATGTAGGAGAGAGAGAAAGGGAGAACAGGGCAGAGAGATGGAGAATGAGAGAGCAGGACAGAGAGGGAGATAATGAGAGAACAGGACAGAGAGAGAGATAATGAGAGAACAGGACAGAGAGATAGAGAATGAGAGAACAGGGCAGAGAGGGAGAGAGGGAGAGAATGAGGGAACAGGGCAGGGAGAGAGATAATGAGAGAACAGGACAGGGAGGGAGAGAATGAGAGAACAGGGCAGAGAGGGAGAGAGAGAGATAATGAGAGAACAGGGCAGAGAGAAAGAGAACGAGAGAACAGGACAGAGAAGGAGATATTTTATTCTCAACTGGTAAATGTATGATAATAAGATTTTTGGGGGGGATATTGTACGTATTTATGATTAATAAAATGCATACACTAATTATGTAAATACAGTATACGGAACTATATGCATATAATATTTGGAAATAGATGTTTTAGATACATATAGTAAGTATGAGTAATAAGAGAGAACAGGGCAGAGAGGGAGAGAGGCAGAGAGGGAGAGAATGAGGGAACAGATGTTTTAGATACATATAGTAAGTATGAGTAATAAGTATAATAGTGATATGAGTAATATACAAACTTTTTTTAACAGTTACATTGCATAAACATGTTTTAAAATTGATATAAAGATGCAATTCTGTAGTACAGCTCACTTCTACAGCTAATTAAATAATTAAATAAATATAGTCTCACTATTTTAGTGGTTTAACGTTTGTTATACTATCAATTTAATGGTATTGTTTTTACTTCTGCAAGATGTTTTGTGTATCAATTTTATTAATGGCTGGAATATTTAACTACACTTTTGACTTTATTGGTTAAATGATGTATACGTTTTTGAATCCCAAATGGTTAACAAAAATATAATTGATTAAATTATTTTTTTTTAAACGAAATCACTAAAATTATTTACACATTTTTAACTTTCTGTTTACAAAACCTTTTGAAATGGTCAGCTGATTTATAAATCTGAGTTATCTTTTACAATAACCTTTACTTTAGCTTTACTTTAGCTTTAGCTTTACTTTAGCTTTAGCTATTACTTTAGCTTTAGCTTTACTTTAGCTTTAGCTTTACTTTAGCTTTAGCTTTACTTTAGCTTTAGCTTTACTTTAGCTTTAGCTATTACTTTAGCTTTACTTTAGCTTTAGCTTTAGCTATTACTTTAGCTATTTTACACGAAAAGCTTCAATCACATGATCCAGATCCTCTTTCAAGCAGTCACGTAGGCACGGGTGGGCCTGGGTTGGCCCCGGGCCCACCCACTGGGGAGCCATGCCCACCTTATCAGATTGAAAAAATAATATATACTGTATATATACAGTACCAGTCAAAAGTTTGGAAACACATACCAGGGTTTTTCTTCATTTTTACTATTTTTCTACATTGTAGAATAATAGTTAAGATATCAAAACAATTAAATTACATTATTATTATTTTTTAGGGGCCCACCCAAATGTCTGCCACCCACCAAAGAATGTCTTGCTACACTCCTGCTTTTATGGAAGTTTTGAAATTATCTCCAGAGATATTTAAAGCATTATTAAACAGAAGTTAGATTACCAATGAAAAAAAAGGCAATCAGAAAGGTAGTATAAGTTGTATAGCAGGATGTGTGTAAACTAGGGTTTAGGGCTCAGCACTTGTTCATTGTGACTGAGGATAAACTAGGGTTTAGGGCTCAGCACTTGTTCATTTTGACTGATGATAGACTAGGGTTTAGGGCTCAGCACTGAATCCTTTTGACTGAGGATAAACTAGGGTTTAGGGCTCAGCACTGAATCCTTTTGACTGAGGATAAACAAGGGTTTAGGGCTCAGCACTGAATCCTTTTGACTGAGGATAAACTAGGGTTTAGGGCTCAGCACTGAATCCTTTTGACTGAGGATAAACTAGGGTTTAGGGCTCAGCACTGAATCCTTTTGACTGAGGATAAACAAGGGTTTAGGGCTCAGCACTGAATCCTTTTGACTGAGGATAAACTAGGGTTTAGGGCTCAGCACTGAATCCTTTTGACTGAGGATAAACTAGGGTTTAGGGCTCAGCACTGAATCCTTTTGACTGAGGATTGGCAATATTTCCCTCCGTGAAGAAAACTTATTCAGTATTGAACTGTAGTTGAAGAAAAGATGAGGGTGTCCAGGCAGAACGGGAAGACGTACAGAAAGTCAATTCATTTCACAATAAAAGGTGAGAAAAGGAATGTCTGCCCTGGTGTGTCTGAAAGGCTTTCGTCTGACCTTCCTAACATTGATTGTAAATAATATTAAGTAATAAGTATACATTTCAATAACGTTATAAATTATTTCCTGAACTCATAACCCAGTTTATTCTCTTTCCATTGCGGCAGCATAATTCTTGATATCATAGTTTCTCCTATACATCTATGATACTCCAGTCTATTCCAATACAATTACTCCCATATTGTAAAAATTCATGTGTGGTAATTGTATTTTTATCTGGAGAAAGGACAATTACCATTCTGAAAGATGAACTCAATCACACATCGGGATATTAGATTATACGTTAAAGTTATTATGATAGTAATAAAGGTACGGTATCAAACCAGCATCTAAATCTATTAAATTACTAATTTCATTATAGCCTGTAGACATTTATAAGAAAGAGTCTGTTATCACAAGTGTTTTGGTTTACAGAAGAATATGTCTTCAATTGTTGTAATCTCCAAGACTGGCTCATTCCCTCAGCTTGCTGTGTGTGTGTCTATCAATGTCTACATGTATCTATCTACCCTGTACCCAGACAGATGGACTGTACCCAGACAGATGGACTGTACCCAGACAGATGGACTGACCCTGTACCCAGACAGATGGACTGTACCCAGACAGATTGACTGACCCTGTACCCAGACAGATTGACTGACCCTGTACCCAGCCAGATTGACTGACCCTGTACCCAGACAGATTGACTGACCCTGTACCCAGACAGATTGACTGACCCTGTACCCAGCCAGATTGACTGACCCTGTACCCAGCCAGATTGACTGACCCTGTACCCAGACAGATTGACTGACCCTGTACCCAGACAGATTGACTGACCCTGTACCCAGACAGATTGACTGACCCTGTACCCAGACAGATTGACTGACCCTGTACCCAGACAGATGGACTGTACCCAGACAGATTGACTGACCGTGTACCCAGACAGATTGACTGACCCTGTACCCAGCCAGATTGACTGACCCTGTACCCAGCCAGATTGACTGACCCTGTACCCAGACAGATTGACTGACCCTGTACCCAGACAGATTGACTGACCCTGTACCCAGACAGATTGACTGACCCTGTACCCAGACAGATTGACTGACCCTGTACCCAGACAGATTGACTGACCCTGTACCCAGCCAGACCCAGCCAGATTGACTGACCCTGTACCCAGCCAGATGACTGACCCTGTACCCAGCCAGATTGACTGACCCTGTACCCAGCCAGATTGACTGACCCTGTACCCAGACAGATGGACTGACCCTGACTGACCCTGTACCCAGCCAGATTGACTGACCCTGTACCCAGCCAGATCGACTGACCCTGTACCCAGCCAGATTGACTGACCCTGTACCCAGCCAGATTGACTGACCCTGTACCCAGACAGATGGACTGACCCTGTACCCAGCCAGATTGACTGACCCTGTACCCAGACAGTTGGTGTGCTGTTGAACTTCCCTGTAATCACTACCCTGCTCAGTAGCTGTACTGCTGTGGTGGAAAGAGAGAGAGTGATATGTTTGATTGTCACATACACCAGATAGGTGCAGTGAAATGTGTTGTTTTACAGGGTCAGTCATAGTAGTACGGAGCCCCTGGAGCAAATTAGGGGTAAGTGGGGCACATCGACATATTTTTCCTTGCCAACTCAGGTATTCGAACCAGCAACCTTTCAGATACAGGCCTAATGCTCTAAATGCTAGGCTACATGCTGCCCTATGTGATAGATTAGATAGAGAGATACATAGAAATGTAGAGTGACAGGGAGAGAGACAAAGAGAGACAGAAAGAGAGACATGGAGAAAGAGAGAGAGAGAGATAGAGATGGAGAAAGACAGATAGAGAGAGAGAGGAGAGAGAGAGAGAGAGAGAGAGAGAGAGAGAGAGAGAGAGAGAGAGAGAGAGAGAGAGAGAGAGTTGGAGAGAGAGAGAGAGAGAGAGAGAGAGAGAGCCATGTAGAAAGAGAGACAAAGAGAGACAGAAAGAGAGACATGGAGAAAAGAGAGAGAGAGAGATAGAGATGGAGAAAGAGAAACATTAAGAAAGAGAGAGAGAGAGACAGAGAGAGAGAAGAGAGAGAGAGATAGAGATGGAGAGAGAAGAGAGAGAGAGAGAGAGAGAGCAGCAGAGAGAGAGAGACAGAAGAGAGAGAGAGACAGAGAGAGAGAGAGCCATGTAGAAAGAGAGAGAGAGAGAGAGAGAGAGAGAGAGAGGCAGAGAGAGAGAGAGAGAGAGAGAGAGAGATGGAGAGAGAGAGAGAGAGAGAGACAGAGAGAGAGACAGAACAGAGAGAGAGAGAGAACAGAGAGAGAACAGAGAGAGACAGAGAGAGAGAGAGAGAGAGAGAGCCATGTAGAAAGAGAGAGAGAGAACAGAACAGAGAGAGAGAGAGATAGAGATGGAGAACAGAAGAGAGACAGAAGAGAGAGAGAGAGAGAGAGAGAGATAGAGATGAACAGAACAGAGAGAGAGAGAGAGAGAGAGAGAGAGAGACAGGCAGAGAGAGAGAGAGAGAGAGAGAGAGACAGACAGAGAGAGAGAGAGAGAGAGAACATGTAGAACAGAGAACAGAACAGAGTAGAGAGAGAGAGAGAGAGAACAGAGATAGAGATGGAGAAGAGAACAGAGAGAGAGACAGAACAGAGAGAAGAGAACAGAGAGAACAGAACAGAGAGAGCAGAGAGAGAGAGAGAGTAGAGAGAGAGAGAGTAGAACAGAGAGAGAGCCATGTAGAAAGAGAGAGAGAGAGAGAGAGAGAGATAGAGATGGAGAGAGAGAGAGAGATGGAGATTGGGAGAGATGTTCTGTGTTCTGCTGCCCTCCAATGGCAGCCAGCTGTTGTGCACACAGCACTGCACTGTTTCAATCTGCCAGCCTGGCCTACGATGGACAGTTAGCTTATCACACAGCGCACAGTGTTCATGCCACAGCCTTCACTCTTAGAAAAAAGGGTTGCATAGGAGAGCCCTCTTCGGAAAGAATCCTTTTTGGAAAGTGTTTTACATGAAGGGTTCCACCTGGAACCAAAGTACACCAAAGGAATAAAATAAAGATGACATATCTAAAAGAGTGTTTCACACCGTAGCCTGCTGAATATCCCATGGATTGATGTTTCAGCATTGTCTCAGTAAAGAGTTCAGAGTTCAGCTTTCCATGTGTGACGTCAACGCACAGCTACAAGCCTCCTGGAGATGGCTGCAGGCGGAGGAGCAATATCCACCATCGTAGTACGGATGTAGCCTGGCCTGGAATGGGAAGCTAACTGAAGCTGGCGAGCTTTGGAAAACCCTCAGTAGATCTAGCTTGCTTTGTAGTATACCCTGCAGGACTGGACTGGACTGGACTGGGTTGGACTGGACTGGACTGGGTTGGACTGGACTGAACTGGGTTGGAACTGGACTGGACTGGACTGGACTGGGTTGAACTGGACTGGACTGGACTGGACTGGGTTGAACAGGACTGGACTGGACAGAACTGGGTTGAACAGAACAGGACTGGACTGGACTGGACTGGCTTGGACTGGACTGGACTGGGTTGGACTGGACTAGACTCCACTGGACTAGACAGAGCAGAACAAAGCAAAATGGAGCATAACAGAACTGAGCAGAGAAGAACAGAACAGAGTAGAACAGAACAGAGTAGAACAGAACAGAGTAGAACAGAACAGAGTAGAACAGAACAGAACAGAACAGAGTAGAACAGAACAGAGTAGAACAGAACAGAGTAGAACAGAACAGAGTAGAACAGAACAGAACAGAACAGAACAGTAGAACAGAACAGAGTAGAACAGAACAGAGTAGAACAGAACAGAACAGAGAACAGAACAGAGTAGAACAGAACAGAGTAGAACAGAACAGAACAGAGCAGAGCAGAACAGAACAGAGTAGAACAGAACAGAACAGAGCAGAGTAGAACAGAACAGAGTAGAACAGATCAGAACAGAGTAGAACAGAACAGAACAGAGAATAACAGAACAGAGAATAACAGAGTAGAACAGAACAGAACAGAACAGAACAGAGAATAACAGAACAGAGAATAACAGAACAGAGAATAACAGAACAGAGTAGAACAGAACAGAACAGAGAATAACAGAACAGAGTAGAACAGAACAGAACAGAACAGAAGAGAGTAGAACAGAACAGAGAATAACAGAACAGAACTAAGTAGAACAGAACAGAACAGAGAATAACAGAACAGAGTAGAACAGAACAGAACAGAGAATAACAGAACAGAACTAAGTAGAACAGAACAGAACAGAGAATAACAGAACAGAGTAGAACAGAACAGAGAATAACAGAACAGAACTAAGTAGAACAGAACAGAGAATAACAGAACAGAGTAGAACAGAACAGAGAATAACAGAACAGAACTAAGTAGAACAGAACAGAACAGAGAATAACAGAACAGAGTAGAACAGAACAGAACAGAGAATAACAGAACAGAACTAAGTAGAACAGAACAGAACAGAGAATAACAGAACAGAGTAGAACAGAACAGAACAGAACAGAAGAGAGTAGAACAGAACAGAGAATAACAGAACAGAACTAAGTAGAACAGAACAGAACAGAGAATAACAGAACAGAGTAGAACAGAACAGAGAATAACAGAACAGAACTAAGTAGAACAGAACAGAACAGAGAATAACAGAACAGAGTAGAACAGAACAGAACAGAGAATAACAGAACAGAACTAAGTAGAACAGAACAGAGAATAACAGAACAGAGTAGAACAGAACAGAGAATAACAGAACAGAACTAAGTAGAACAGAACAGAACAGAGAATAACAGAACAGAGTAGAACAGAACAGAACAGAGAATAACAGAACAGAACTAAGTAGAACAGAACAGAACAGAGAATAACAGAACATAGTAGAACAGAACAGAACAGAGAATAACAGAACAGAACTAAGTAGAACAGAACAGAGAATAACAGAACAGAACTAAGTAGAACAGAACAGAGAATAACAGAACAGAGTAGGGCCAGAGGCCTCTACACAGGGAGTTCTAATTAAGCCAAATGAGTCCATGCAGGACAGTGTTGTGGTATTGGTAGGAAACAGATGTAGCTGGGCACTAACATGCTGGATCCTCCTGACCAATCACTGTCTCTGTCTGTCCTTTCTGCCTGCTTCACTGGAGATGGGAGATATGTGCTGTTATCTAGTAATTAACACACTTACACAGGTGGTCCAAAAAAGCTTCCAAGCACCTTAACATGCTCAAACACACACAGGACGAGACCACACACACACACACACACACACACACACACACACACACACACACACACACACACACACACACACACACACACACACACACACACACACACACACACACACACACACACACACACTGCAGACACACACACACTGCAGACACACACACACACACACACACACACACACACACAAATGTAGACAGTGTGCTAAGGCCCAGATGGCTCGGACACAATAGTGGTGGCAGGCAGCAGGCTGTGAGTGATTGATTTCATGCTTGACTGGCTCTGATACAGTCACCTCAGGAGGTGCCAGGCAACCAGCCAGCCAGCCAGCATGCCAGCCTGCCAGCCAGTCAGGGTATTGGAAGAGGACCAGCCAGCCAGCCAGTCAAACAGGGCTTTGGAAAAGGACCAGCCAGCCAGCCAGCCAGACAGGGCTTTGGAAGAGGACCAGCCAGTCAGACAGGGCTTTGGAAGAGGACCAGCCAGCCAGCCAGACAGGGCATTGGAAGAGGACCAGCCAGCCAGCCAGCCAGTCAGACAGGGCTTTGGAAGAGGACCAGCCAGCCAGCAAGTCAGACAGAGAACCAGCCAGTCAGGGCTTTAGAAGAGGACCAGTCAGCCAGCCAGCCAGCCAATCTTGTCTTTCGAAGGGGACCAGTCAGTCAGCCAGTCAGGGCTTTAGAAGAGGATCAGACCTGCCAGACAATCAGGGCTTTATAAGAGGACCAGCCAGCTAGTCAGGGCTTTAGAAGAGGACAAGCCAGCCAGTCAGGGCTTTATAAGAGGACCAGCCAGCTAGTCAGGGCTTTAGAAGAGGACCAGCCAGCCAGTCAGCCAGCAGGGCTTTATAAGAGGACCAGTCAGCCAGTCAGGGCTTGAGAAGAGGATCAGACCTGCCAGACAATCAGGGCTTTATAAGAGGACCAGCCAGCTAGTCAGGGCTTTAGAAGAGGACCAGCCAGCCAGTCAGGGCTTTAAGAGGACCAGCCAGCTAGTCAGGGCTTTAGAAGAGAACCAGCCAGCCAGTCAGCCAGCAGGGCTTTAGAAGAGGACCAGTCAGCCAGTCAGCCAGCAGGGCTTTAGAAGAGGACCATGCAGACAGTCAGGGCTTTGGAAGAGGACCAGGCAGCCAGCAGGGCTTTAGAAGAGGACCAGGCAGCCAGCAGGGCTTTAGAAGAGGACCAGGCAGCCAGCAGGGCTTTAGAAGAGGACCAGCCATCCAGTCATGGTTTTGGAAGAGGACCAGCCTGCCAGTCAGAGCTTTAGAAGAGGACCAGGCAGCCAGCAGAGCTTTAGAAGAGGACCAGCCATCCAGTCATGGTTTTGGAAGAGGACCAGCCTGCCAGTCAGGGCTTTAGAAGAGGACCATGCAGCCAGGCAGCCAGCAGGGCTTTAGAAGAGGACCATGCAGCCAGGCAGCCAGCAGGGCTTTAGAAGAGGACCATGCAGACAGTCAGGGCTTTAGAAGAGGACCAGCCAGCCAGTCAGCCAGCTAGGGCTTTAGACAGATGTCTCAAGTGAGAGTTAGCTCTGTTCCATTGCATTTCTACAGACAAAGGAATTCTCCAGTTGGAACATTATTGAAGATTTATGATTTAAACATCCTAAAGATTGATTCTATACTTCGTTTGACATGTTTCCACAAACTGTAATGTGACTTTCGTCTGAACTTTCGCCTGGACTTGCCCTGCGCTTCGTGAGTTTGGATTGTGAACTAAACGGTTGAACAAAAAGGAGGTATTTGAACACAAATGATAGACTTTATTGAACAAATCAAAAATATATTGTGGAACTGGGATTCCTGGGAGTGCATTCTGATGAAGATCATCAAAGGTAAGTGAATATTTATGATGCTATTTCTGACTTCTGTTGACTCCACAACATGGCGGATATATGTATGGCTTGTTTTTGTTTCTGAGCGCTGTACTCAGATTATTGCATGGTTTGCTTTTTCCGTAAAGTGTTTTTGAAATTTGACACAGCGGTTGCATTAAGGAGAAGTGGATCTAAAATTCTATGCATAACACTTCTTTTAGCAATGTTTGTGTAAAGTGATGTGGCTCTCTACAAAATAACTGGATGTTTTGGAACTACTGAACATAACGCGCCAATCTAAACTGAGATTTTTGGATATGAATATGAACTTTATCGAACAAAACATACATGTATTGTGTAACAAACTTGTCAGTAATCAACAGACCGGCTTTCTTAATAATGTCTATAGTATTCTCTCTGGTATGCAATCTGGTTTCACTCAGGTTATGGATGTGTCACCGCAACCTTATATGTCATCAATGATGACCATCAATGATGTCACCATTGCCCTTGATTCTAATCAATATTGTGCTGCTACTTTTATTGACTTGGCCAAAGTTTGTTAAGTAGCTCTCTCAAAGAGTGCAGTGTATAAAGTCAGAAAATCTGCTGTCTCAGCCACTGCCTGTCACCAAGGGAGTACCCCAAGGCTCAATCCTAGTCCCCAAGCTCTTCTCAAATTACATCAACAACATAGCTCAGGCAGTAGGAAGCTCTCTCATCCATTTAAATGCAGATGATACAGTCTTGTACTCAGCTGGCCCCTCCACAGATGGTGTGTTAAATAAATGCTCTACATCAAAGCTTTCTTAGTGTCCAACAAACTTTCTCTAGCCTTAACCTTGTTCTGAACACCTCCAAAACAAAGGTCATGTGGTTTGGTAAGAAGAATGCCCCTCTCCCCACAGGTGTGATTACTACCTCTGAGGGTTTAGAGCTTGAGGTAGTCACCTCATACAAGTACTTGGGAGTATGGCTAGACGGTGCACTGTCCTTCTCTCAGCACATATCAAAGCTGCAGGCTAAAGTTAAATCTAGACTTGGTTTCCTCTATCGTAATCGTTCCTCTTTCACCCCAGCTGACAAACTAAACCTGATTCAGATGACCATCCTACCCATGCTAGATTACGGAGACATAATTTATAGATCGGCAGTTTAGGGTGCTCTCGAGCGGCTAGATGTTCTTTACCATTCGGCCATCAGATTTGCCACCAATGCTCCTTATACTAAACATCACTGCACTCTATACTCTTCTGTAAACTGGTCATCTCTGTGTACCTGTCACAATACCCACTGGTTGATGCTTATTTATAAAACCCTCTTAGGCCTCACTCCCCCCTATCTGAGATATCTACTGCAGCCCTCATCCTCCACATACATCACCCGTTCTGCCAGTCACATTCTGGTAAAGGTCCTCAAAGCAAACACATCCCTGGGTCGCTCCTCTTTTCAGTGAGCTGCAGCTAGTGACTGGAAGGAGCTGCAACAAACACTCAAACTGGACAGTTTTATCTCCATCTCTTCTTTCAAAGACTCAATCATGGACACTCTTACTGACAGTTGTAGTTGCTTTGTGTGATGTATTGTTGTCTCTACCTTCTTGCCCTTTGTGCTGCTACCATGCTGTGTTGCTACCATGTTGTTGTCATGTTGTGTTGCTACCATGTTGTTGTTATGTTGTGGTGCTACCATGTTGTGTTGCTACCATGTTGTTGCAGTGTTGTGTTGCTACCATGCTGTGTTGCTACCATGCTGTTTGCTATGTTATGTTGCTACCATGTTGTTGTTATGTTGTGTTGCTACCATGTTGTGTTGCTGTTTGGCCCTGTCCGGGGGTGTCCTCGGATGGGGCCACAGTGTCTCCTGACCCCTCCTGTCTCAGCCTCCAGTATTTATGCTGCAGTAGTTTGTGTCGGGGGGCTAGGGTCAGTTTGTTATATCTGGAGTACTTCTCCTGTCCTATTCGGTGTCCTGTGTGAATTTAAGTGTGCTCTCTCTAATTCTCTCTTTCTTTCTTTCTTTCTTTCTCTCTCTCGGAGGACCTGAGCCCTAGGACCATGCCTCAGGACTACCTGACATGATGACTCCTTGCTGTCCCCAGTCCACCTGGCCGTGCTGCTGCTCCATTTTCAACTGTTCTGCCTTATCATTATTGGACCATGCTGGTCATTTATGAACATCTAAACATCTTGGCCATGTTCTGTTATAATCTCCAACCGGCACAGCCAGAAGAGGACTGGTCACCCCACATAGCCTGGTTCCTCTCTAGGTTTCTTCCTAGGTTTTGGCCTTTCTAGGGAGACTCTTCTCTTCGTACTCTTCTTACCTAGCCTCTTCTTCCCACTCCTCTTCTTCCCTAGCCTCTTCTTCCCCTCCTCTTCTTACCTAGCCTCTTCTTCCCCTCCTCTTCTTACCTAGCCTCTTCTTCCCATCCTCTTCTTACCTAGCCTCTTCTTCCCACTCCTCTTCTTACCTAGCCTCTTCTTCCCTAGCCTCTTCTTCCCTAGCCTCTTCTTCCAGCCTCTTCTTCCCCTCCTCTTCTTACCTAGCCTCTTCTTCCCACTCCTCTTCTTACCAAGCCTCTTCTTCCCTAGCCTCTTCTTCCCTAGCCTCTTCTTACCTAGCCTCTTCTTCCCCTCTTCTTCCCCTTCTTACCTAGCCTCTTCTTCCCACTCCTCTTCTTACCTAGCCTCTTCTTACCAAGTCTCTTCTTCCCCTCCTCTTCTTACCAAGTCTCTTCTTCCCTAGCCTCTTCTTCTTCCCTCCTCTTCTTACCAAGTCTCTTCTTACCTAGCCTCTTCTTCCCCTTCCCCCTCTTCTTACCTAGCCTCTTCTTCCTAGCCTCTTCTCCTCTTCTTACCTAGCCTCTTCTTCCCCTCCTCTTCTTACCTAGCCTCTTCTTCCCCTCCTCTTCTTACCTAGCCTCTTCTTCCCCTCCTCTTCTTCCCTAGCCTCTTCTTCCCCTCCTCTTCTTCCCCTCCTCTTCTTCCCTAGCCTCTTCTTCCCCTCCTCTTCTTCCCTAGCCTCTTCTTCCCTAGACTCTTCTTCCCCTCCTCTTCTTACCTAGCCTCTTCTTCCCACTCCTCTTCTTACCTAGCCTCTTCTTCCCCTCCTCTTCTTACCTAGCCTCTTCTTCCCACTCCTCTTCTTACCTAGCCTCTTCTTCCCCTCCTCTTCTTACCTAGCCTCTTCTTCCCTAGCCTCATGTTCCCTAGCCTCTTCTTCCCAACTCCTCTTCTTACCAAGCCTCTTCTTCCCTAGCCTCTTCTTCCCTAGACTCTTCTTCCCCTCCTCTTCTTACCAAGCCTCTTCTTCCCCTCCTCTTCTTACCTAGCCTCTTCTTCCCCTCCTCTTCTTACCTAGCCTCTTCTTCCCACTCCTCTTCTTACCTAGCCTCTTCTTCCCACTCCTCTTCTTACCTAGCCTCTTCTTCCCTAGCCTCTTCTTCCCCTCCTCTTCTTACCTAGCCTCTTCTTCCCCTCCTCTTCTTACCTAGCCTCTTCTTCCCCTCCTCTTCTTACCTAGCCTCTTCTTCCCCTCCTCTTCTTACCTAGCCTTCTTATTCCCCTCCTCTTCTTCCCTAGCCTCTTCTTCCCTAGCCTCTTCTTCCCCTCCCTCTTCTTACCTAGCCTCTTCTTCCCCTCCTCTTCTTACCTAGCCTCTTCTTCCCCTCCTCTTCTTACCTAGCCTCTTCTTCCCCTCCTCTTCTTACCTAGCCTCTTCTTCCCTCCTCTTCTTACCTAGCCTCTTCTTCCCCTCCTATTCTTACCTAGCCTCTTCTTCCCACTCCTCTTCTTACCTAGCCTCTTCTTCCCTAGTCTCTTCTTCCCACTCCTCTTCTTACCTAGCCTCTTCTTCCCCTCCTCTTCTTACCTAGCCTCTTCTTCCCTCCTCTTCTTACCTAGCCTCTTCTTCCCACTCCTCTTCTTACCTAGCCTCTTCTTCACACACTCCTCTTCCCTAGCCTCTTCTTCCCCTCCTCTTCTTACCTAGCCTCTTCTTCCCCTCCTATTCTTACCTAGCCTCTTCTTCCCACTCCTCTTCTTACCTAGCCTCTTCTTCCCCTTCCACTTCTTCCCTAGCCTCTTCTTCCCCTCCTCTTCTTCCCTAGCCTCTTCTTCCCACTCCTCTTCTTACCTAGCCTCTTCTTCCCCTCCTCTTCTTCCCTAGCCTCTTCTTCCCCTCCTCTTCTTACCTAGCCTCTTCTTCCCCTCCTCTTCTTACCTAGCCTCTTCTTCCCCTCCTCTTCTTACCTAGCCTCTTCTTCTTCTTCTTACCTAGCCTCTTCTTCCCTCCTCTTCTTACCTAGCCTCTTCTTCCCCTCCTCTTCTTACCAAGCCTCTTCTTCCCTCCTCTTCTTACCTCTTACCTATCCTCTTCTTCCCCAGCCTCTTCTTCCCTAGCCTCTTCTTCCCCTCCTCTTCTTACCTCTTCTTCCTCCTCTTCTTACCTAGCCTCTTCTTCCCCTCCTCTTCTTACCAAGTCTCTTCTTCCCTAGCCATCTTCTTCCCCTCCTCTTCTTCCCTAGCCTCTTCTTCCCCTCCTCTTCTTACCTAGCCTCTTCTTCCCTCCTCTTCTTACCTAGCCTCTTCTTCCCAGCCTCTTCTTCCCTCCTCTTCTTACCTAGCCTCTTCTTCCCACTCCTCTTCTTACCTAGCCTCTTCTTCCCACCTAGCATCTTCTTCCCTACTCCTCTTCTTCCCTAGCCTCTTCTTCCCTCCTCTTCTTACCAAGCCTCTTCTTCCCTAGCATCTTGTCTTCCTCTTCTTCCCCTCCTCTTCTTCCCCTAGCCTCTTCTTCCCCTCCTCTTCTTCCCTAGCCTCTTCTTCCCTCCTCTTCTTACCTAGCCTCTTCTTCCCCTCCTCTTCTTACCTAGCCTCTTCTTCCCCTCTTCTTCTAGCCTCTTCTTCCCCATCCTCTTCTTACCTAGCCTCTTCTTCCCACTCCTCTTCTTACCTAGCCTCTTCTTCCCTCCTCTTCTTACCTAGCCTCTTCTTCCCCTCCCCTTCTTACCTAGCCTCTTCTTCCCACTCCTCTTCTTACCAAGCCTCTTCTTCCCTAGCCTCTTCTTCCCTAGCCTCTTCTTCCCCTCCTCTTCTTACCAAGTCTCTTCTTCCCTAGCCTCTTCTTCCCTCCTCTTCTTACCTAGCCTCTTCTTCCCCTCCTCTTCTTACCAAGTCTCTTCTTCCCTAGCCTCTTCTTCCCACTCCTCTTCTTACCTAGCCTCTTCTTACCTAGCCTCTTCTTACCTAGCCTCTTCTTCCCACTCCTATTCTTACCAAGCCTCTTCTTCCCTAGCCTCTTCTTCCCTAGCCTCTTCTTCCCCTCCTCTTCTTACCAAGTCTCTTCTTCCCTAGCCTCTTCTTCCCTCCTCTTCTTACCTAGTCTCTTCTTCCCTCCTCTTCTTACCAAGTCTCTTCTTCCCTAGCCTCTTCTTCCCCTCCTCTTCTTACCAAGTCTCTTCTTCCCTCCTCTTCTTCCCCTCCTCTTCTTCCCTCTTCTTCCCTCCTCTTCTTCCCTAGCCTCTTCTTCCCTCCTCTTCTTACCTAGCCTCTTCTTCCCCTCCTCTTCTTACCTAGCCTCTTCTTCCCCTCCTCTTCTTACCTAGCCTCTTCTTCCCACTCCTCTTCTTACCTAGCCTCTTCTTCCCTAGCCTCTTCTTCCCTCCTCTTCTTACCTAGCCTCTTCTTCCCTCCTCTTCTTACCTAGCCTCTTCTTACCTAGCCTCTTCTTCCCCTCCTCTTCTTACCAAGTCTCTTCTTCCCACTCCTCTTCTTACCTAGCCTCTCTTCTTAGCCTCTTCTTCCCCTAGCCTCTTCTTACCTAGCCTCTTCTTCCCTAGCCTCTTCTTCCCCTCCTCTTCTTCCCTAGCCTCTTCTTCCCCTCTTCTTCCCTAGTCTCTTCTTCCCACTCCTCTTCTTACCTATCCTCTTCTTCCCACTCCTCTTCTTACCTAGCCTCTTCTTCCCTAGACTCTTCTTACCAACTCCTCTTCTTACCAAGCCTCTTCTTCCCTAGCCTCTTCTTCCCTAGACTCTTCTTCCCCTCCTCTTCTTACCAAGCCTCTTCTTCCCCTCCACTTCTTACCTAGCCTCTTCTTCCCCTCCTCTTCTTACCAAGCCTCTTCTTCCCCTCCCCTTCTTACCTAGCCTCTTCTTCCCCTCCTCTTCTTACCTAGCCTCTTCTTCCCACTCCTCTTCTTACCTAGCCTCTTCTTCCCCTCCTCTTCTTACCTAGCCTCTTCTTCCCACTCCTCTTCTTACCTAGCCTCTTCTTCCCCTCCTTCTTCTTACCTAGCCTCTTCTTCCCTCCTCTTCTTACCTAGCCTCTTCTTCCACTCCTCTTCTTACCTAGCCTCTTCTTCCCCTCCTCTTCTTACCTAGCCTCTTCTTCCCCTCCTCTTCTTACCTAGCCTCTTCTTCCCTAGCCTCTTCTTCCCTCCTCTTCTTCCCTAGTCTCTTCTTCCCCTCCTCTTCTTACCTATCCTCTTCTTCCCACTCCTCTTCTTACCTAGCCTCTTCTTCCCTAGACTCTTCTTACCTCTTCTTCCAAGCCTCTTCTTCCCTAGCCTCTTCTTCCCTAGACTCTTCTTCCCTCCTCTCTTCTTACCAAGCCTCTTCTTCCTCCACTTCTTACCTAGCCTCTTCTTCCCCTCCTCTTCTTACCTAGCCTCTTCTTCCCCTCCTCTTCTTACCTAGCCTCTTCTTCCCTAGCCTCTTCTTCCCCTCCTCTTCTTACCTAGCCTCTTCTTCCTCCTCTTCTTACCTAGCCTCTTCTTCCCCTCCTCTTCTTCCTAGCCTCTTCTTCCCTCCTCTTCTTACCTAGCCTCTTCTTCCCCTCCTCTTCTTACCTAGCCTCTTCTTCCCCTCCTCTTCTTACCTAGCCTCTTCTTCCCACTCCTCTTCTTACCTAGCCTCTTCTTCCCCTCCTCTTCTTACCTAGCCTCTTCTTCCCCTCCTCTTCTTACCTAGCCTCTTCTTCCCCTCTTCTTACCTAGCCTCTTCTTCCTCCTCCTTCTTACCTAGCCTCTTCTTCCCCTCCTCTTCTTACCTAGCCTCTTCTTCCCTCCTCTTCTTACCTAGCCTCTTCTTCCCTCCTCTTCTTACCTAGCCTCTTCTTCCCTAGCATCTTCTTAAACCTCCTCTTCTTCCCAGCCTCTTCTTCCCTCCTCTTCTTACCTAGCCTCTTCTTCCCTAGCATCTTGTAAACACTCTCTTCTTCCCTAGCCTCTTCTTCCCCTCCTCTTCTTACCTAGCCTCTTCTTCCCCTCCTCTTCTTACCTAGCCTCTTCTTCCCTAGCATCTTGTCCCCTCCTCTTCTTCCCAGCCTCTTCTTCCCCTCCTCTTCTTACCTAGCCTCTTCTTCCCTAGCATCTTGTAAACCCTCCTCTTCTTCCCAGCCTCTTCTTCCCCTCCTCTTCTTACCTAGCCTCTTCTTCCCTAGCCTCTTCTTCCTCCTCTTCTTACCTAGCCTCTTCTTCCCCTCCTTTTCTTACCTAGCCTCTTCTTCCCACTCCTCTTCTTACCTAGCCTCTTCTTCCCATCCTCTTCTTACCTAGCCTCTTCTTCCCCTCCACTTCTTACCTAGCCTCTTCTTCCCCTCCTCTTCTTACCTAGCCTCTTCTTCCCACTCCTCTTCTTACCTAGCCTCTTCTTCCCCTCCTATTCTTACCAAGCCTCTTCTTCCCTAGCCTCTTCTTCCCTAGCCTCTTCTTCCCCTCCTCTTCTTACCAAGTCTCTTCTTCCCTAGCCTCTTCTTCCCCTCCTCTTCTTACCTAGCCTCTTCTTCCCTCCTCTTCTTACCAAGTCTCTTCTTCCCTAGCCTCTTCTTCCCACTCCTCTTCTTACCTAGCCTCTTCTTACCTAGCCTCTTCTTACCTAGTCTCTTCTTCCCCTCCTCTTCTTACCTAGCCTCTTCTTCCCCTCCTCTTCTTACCTAGCCTCTTCTTCCCTAGCCTCTTCTTCCCACTCCTCTTCTTACCTAGTCTCTCTTCTTCCCCTCCTCTTCTTACCTAGCCTCTTCTTACCTAGCCTCTTCTTACCTAGCCTCTTCTTCCTCCTCTTCTTACCTAGCCTCTTCTTCCCACTCCTCTTCTTACCTAGCCTCTTCTTACCTAGCCTCTTCTTCTTCCCTAGCCTCTTCTTCCCACTCCTCTTCTTCCCTAGCCTCTTCTTCCCACTCCTCTTCTTACCTAGTCTCTTCTTCCCCTCCTCTTCTTACCTAGCCTCTTCTTACCTAGCCTCTTCTTCCCTAGCCTCTTCTTCCTAGCCTCTTCTTCCCAACTCCTCTTCTTCCCTAGCCTCTTCTTCCCCTCCTCTTCTTACCTAGCCTCTTCTTCCCTCCTCTTCTTACCTAGCCTCTTCTTCCCTCCTCTTCTTACCTAGCCTCTTCTTCCCCTCCTCTTCTTACCTAGCCTCTTCTTCCCTCCTCTTCTTACCTAGCCTCTTCTTCCCTCCTCTTCTTACCTAGCCTCTTCTTCCCCTCCTCTTCTTACCTAGCCTCTTCTTCCCTCCTCTTCTTACCTAGCCTCTTCTTCCCTCCTCTTCTTACCTAGCCTCTTCTTCCCCCCCTCCTCTTCTTCCTCCCCTCCTCTTCTTCTTCTTCCCTCCTCTTCTTACCTAGCCTCTTCTTCCCTAGCCTCTTCTTCCCTAGCCTCTTCTTACCTAGCCTCTTCTTCCCCTCCTCTTCTTACCTAGCCTCTTCTTCCCTCCTCTTCTTACCTAGCCTCTTCTTCCCCTCCTCTTCTTACCTAGCCTCTTCTTCCCCTCCTCTTCTTACCTAGCCTCTTCTTCCCACTCCTCTTCTTACCTAGCCTCTTCTTCCCACTCCTCTTCTTCCCTAGCCTCTTCTTCCCCTCCTCTTCTTACCTAGCCTCTTCTTCCCCTCCTCTTCTTACCTAGCCTCTTCTTCCCCTCCTCTTCTTACCTAGCCTCTTCTTCCCTCCTCTTCTTACCTAGCCTCTTCTTCACCTCCTCTTCTTACCTAGTCTCTTCTTCCCACTCCTCTTCTTACCTAGCCTCTTCTTCCCCTCCTCTTCTTACCTAGCCTCTTCTTCCCTCCTCTTCTTACCTAGCCTCTTCTTCCCACTCCTCTTCTTACCTAGCCTCTTCTTCCCTAGCCTCTTCTTCCCCTCCTCTTCTTACCTAGCCTCTTCTTCCCCTCCTCTTCTTACCTAGCCTCTTCTTCCCCTCCTCTTCTTACCTAGCCTCTTCTTCCCACTCCTCTTCTTACCTAGTCTCTTCTTCCCACTCCTCTTCTTACCTAGCCTCTTCTTCCCCTCCTCTTCTTACCTAGTCTCTTCTTCCCCTCCTCTTCTTACCTAGCCTCTTCTTCCCCTCCTCTTCTTACCTAGTCTCTTCTTCCCTCCTCTTCTTACCTAGCCTCTTCTTCCCCTAGCCTCTTCTTCCCTAGCCTCTTCTTCCCTAGCCTCTTCTTCCCCTCCTCTTCTTACCTAGTCTCTTCTTCCCTCCTCTTCTTACCTAGCCTCTTCTTCCACTCCTCTTCTTACCTAGCCTCTTCTTCCCCTCCTCTTCTTACCTAGCCTCTTCTTCCCACTCCTCTTCTTACCTAGCCTCTTCTTCCCCTCCTCTTCTTCCCTAGCCTCTTCTTCCCCTCCTCTTCTTACCTAGCCTCTTCTTCCCCCTCCTCTTCTTCCCTAGCCTCTTCTTCCCCTCTCTTCTTACCTAGCCTCTTCTTCCCCTCCTCTTCTTACCTAGCCTCTTCTTCCCACTCCTCTTCTTCCCTAGCCTCTTCTTCACCTCCTCTTCTTACCTAGCCTCTTCTTCCCACTCCTCTTCTTACCTAGCCTCTTCTTCCCACTCCTCTTCTTCCCTAGCCTCTTCTTCTTCTTCACCTCCTCTTCTTCCCTAGCCTCTTCTTCCCACTCCTCTTCTTCCCTAGTCTCTTCTTCCCTAGTCTCTTCTTCCCCTCCTCTTCTTACCTAGCCTCTTCTTCCTAGTCTCTTCTTCCCCTCCTCTTCTTACCTAGCCTCTTCTTCCCTAGTCTCTTCTTCCCCTCCTCTTCTTCCCTAGTCTCTTCTTCCTAGTCTCTTCTTCCCCTCCTCTTCTTACCTAGTCTCTTCTTCCCACTCCTCTTCTTACCTAGTCTCTTCTTCCTTCCTCTTCTTCCCACTCCTCTTCTTACCTAGCCTCTTCTTCCTAGTCTCTTCTTCCCTAGTCTCTTCTTCCCCTCCTCTTCTTACCTAGCCTCTTCTTCCCACTCCTCTTCTTACCTAGTCTCTTCTTCCCACTCCTCTTCTTCCCACTCCTCTTCTTACCTAGCCTCTTCTTCCCCTCCTCTTCTTACCTAGCCTCTTCTTCCCCTCCTCTTCTTACCTAGCCTCTTCTTCCCCTCCTCTTCTTACCTAGTCTCTTCTTCCCCTCCTCTTCTTACCTAGCCTCTTCTTCCCTAGCCTCTTCTTTCCCTAGCCTCTTCTTCCCTAGCCTCTTCTTCCCCTCCTCTTCTTACCTAGTCTCTTCTTCCCCTCCTCTTCTTACCTAGCCTCTTCTTTCCTCCTCTTCTTACCTAGCCTCTCTTCTTCCCTCCTCTTCTTACCTAGCCTCTTCTTCCCACTCCTCTTCTTACCTAGCCTCTTCTTCCCCTCCTCTTCTTCCCTAGCCTCTTCTTCCCTCCTCTTCTTACCTAGTCTCTTCTTCCCACTCCTCTTCTTACCTAGCCTCTTCTTCACCTCCTCTTCTTACCTAGCCTCTTCTTCACCTCCTCTTCTTACCTAGCCTCTTCTTCACCTCCTCTTCTTACCTAGTCTCTTCTTCCCACTCCTCTTCTTACCTAGCCTCTTCTTCCCTCCTCTTCTTACCTAGCCTCTTCTTCCCACTCCTCTTCTTACCTAGCCTCTTCTTCCTTCTTCCTCCTCTTCTTACCTAGTCTCTTCTTCCCTAGCCTCTTCTTCCCACTCCTCTTCTTACCTAGCCTCTTCTTCCTCCTCTTCTTACCTAGCCTCTTCTTCCCCTCCTCTTCTTCCCTAGTCTCTTCTTCCCCTCCTCTTCTTACCTAGTCTCTTCTTCCCCTCCTCTTCTTACCTAGCCTCTTCTTCCCTCCTCTTCTTACCTAGTCTCTTCTTCCCCTCCTCTTCTTACCTAGCCTCTTCTTCCCTCCTCTTCTTACCTAGTCTCTTCTTCCCTCCTCTTCTTACCTAGCCTCTTCTTCCCTAGCCTCTTCTTCCCTAGCCTCTTCTTCCCTAGCCTCTTCTTCCCTCCTCTTCTTACCTAGTCTCTTCTTCCCCTCCTCTTCTTACCTAGCCTCTTCTTCCCACTCTTCTTCTTACCTAGCCTCTTCTTCCCCTCCTCTTCTTACCTAGCCTCTTCTTCCCTCCTCTTCTTACCTAGCCTCTTCTTCCCACTCCTCTTCTTCCCTAGCCTCTTCTTCCCTCCTCTTCTTACCTAGCCTCTTCTTCCCTCCTCTTCTTCCCTAGCCTCTTCTTCCCCTCCTCTTCTTACCTCCTCTTCTTCTTCTTCCCCTCCTCTTCTTACCTAGCCTCTTCTTCCCCTCCTCTTCTTCCCTAGCCTCTTCTTCCCTCCTCTTCTTACCTAGCCTCTTCTTCCCACTCCTCTTCTTACCTAGCCTCTTCTTCCACTCCTCTTCTTCTTCCCTAGCCTCTTCTTCCCTCCTCTTCTTCCCTAGCCTCTTCTTCCCTCCTCTTCTTCCCTAGTCTCTTCTTCCCTAGTCTCTTCTTCCCCTCCTCTTCTTACCTAGCCTCTTCTTCCCTAGTCTCTTCTTCCCCTCCTCTTCTTACCTAGCCTCTTCTTCCCTAGTCTCTTCTTCCCCTCCTCTTCTTCCCTAGTCTCTTCTTCCCTAGTCTCTTCTTCCCTCCTCTTCTTACCTAGTCTCTTCTTCCCCTCCTCTTCTTACCTAGTCTCTTCTTCTTCCTCTTCTTCCCACTCCTCTTCTTACCTAGCCTCTTCTTCCCTAGTCTCTTCTTCCCTAGTCTCTTCTTCCCTCCTCTTCTTACCTAGCCTCTTCTTCCCCTCCTCTTCTTACCTAGTCTCTTCTTCCCCTCCTCTTCTTCCCACTTCTCTTCTTACCTAGCCTCTTCTTCCCCTCCTCTTCTTACCTAGTCTCTTCTTCCCACTCCTCTTCTTACCTAGTCTCTTCTTCCCCTCCTCTTCTTCCCCTCCTCTTCTTACCTAGCCTCTTCTTCCCCTCCTCTTCTTACCTAGCCTCTTCTTCCCCTCCTCTTCTTACCTAGCCTCTTCTTCCCCTCCTCTTCTTCCCTAGCCTCTTCTTCCCTAGTCTCTTCTTCCCTAGTCTCTTCTTCCCTCCTCTTCTTACCTAGCCTCTTCTTCCCTAGTCTCTTCTTCCCACTCCTCTTCTTCCCTAGTCTCTTCTTCCCCTCCTCTTCTTACCTAGTCTCTTCTTCCCTAGTCTCTTCTTCCTAGTCTCTTCTTCCCCTCCTCTTCTTACCTAGCCTCTTCTTCCCTAGTCTCTTCTTCCCCCTCCTCTTCTTACCTAGCCTCTTCTTCCCCTCCTCTTCTTCCCTAGCCTCTTCTTCCCTAGTCTCTTCTTCCCTAGTCTCTTCTTCCCTCCTCTTCTTACCTAGCCTCTTCTTCCCTAGTCTCTTCTTCCCACTCCTCTTCTTCCCTAGTCTCTTCTTCCCCTCCTCTTCTTACCTAGTCTCTTCTTCCCTAGTCTCTTCTTCCCTAGTCTCTTCTTCCCTCCTCTTCTTACCTAGCCTCTTCTTCCCTAGTCTCTTCTTCCCCTCCTCTTCTTCCCTAGTCTCTTCTTCCCTCCTCTTCTTACCTAGTCTCTTCTTCCCACTCCTCTTCTTACCTAGCCTCTTCTTACCTAGCCTCTTCTTCCCCTCCTCTTCTTACCTAGCCTCTTCTTCCCTCCTCTTCTTACCTAGCCTCTTCTTACCTAGCCTCTTCTTCCCTCCTCTTCTTACCTAGCCTCTTCTTCCCCTCCTCTTCTTACCTAGCCTCTTCTTCCCCTCCTCTTACCCTCCTCTTCTACCTAGCCTCTTCTTA
The DNA here is from genome assembly GCF_018296145.1 of Oncorhynchus tshawytscha. Classification (NCBI taxonomy): domain Eukaryota; kingdom Metazoa; phylum Chordata; class Actinopteri; order Salmoniformes; family Salmonidae; genus Oncorhynchus; species Oncorhynchus tshawytscha. Next base: position 37,790,761 of record NC_056457.1, on the reverse strand, counting down.
CCTAGCCTCTTCTTCCCCTCCTCTTCTTACCTAGCCTCTTCTTCCCACTCCTCTTCTTACCTAGCCTCTTCTTCCCACTCCTCTTCCCTAGCCGCTTCTTCCAACTCCTTTTCCTTCATAGCCTCTTCTACCCTAGCCTCTTCTTCCCTAGCCTCTTCTACCCACTCGTCTTCTTCCCTAGCCTCTTCTTTCCTAGCATCTTCTACCCACTCCTCTTCCTCCCCAGACTCCTCTTCCAACTCCTCTTCTTCCCTAGGCTCTTCTTCCCTAGCATCTTCTACCCACTCCTCTTCCTCCCCAGACTCCTCTTCCAACTCCTCTTCTTCCCTAGGCTCTTCTTCCCTAGCTTCTTTCCACTCCTTTTCTTCACTAGCCTCTTCTTCCCACTCCTCTTCTTCACTAGCCTCTTCTTCCCACTCCTCTTCTTCACTAGCCTCTTCTTCCCACTCCTCTTCATCACTAGCCTCTTCTTCCAACTCCTCTTGTATAGTCTCTCCTTCAACTCCTCTTCTACCCACTCCTCATCTTCCCACTCCTCTTCTTCCCACTCCTCTCCATCATATTCCTCTATTTCTCTAGTGTGTTCTAACCTAGTATTTTCCTCCCGATCTGCATCTTCCCACTCCTCTTCTTCCATGACCTTCTCTTCAATAGCCTCTTATTGACATTCCTCTTCTTCCATGACCTTCTCTTCCATAGTCTCTTATTGCCATTCCTCTTCTTCCCACTCCTCTTCCTCCATAGTGTCTGCTTTCCACACCTCTTCTTCCCTATCCTCTTCATCCCTAGCCTCTTCTTCCCTAGCCTTTTCTTCCCTAGCCTCTTCTTCCCTCGCCTCTTCTTCCCTAGCCTCTTCTTCACTAGTCTCTTCTTCCCCAGTCTCTTCTTTTCTAGCCTCTTCTTTTCTAACCTCTTCCTCCCTAGCCTCTTCTTTTCTAGTCTCTTCTTCCCCAGCCTCTTCTTTCCCAACCTCTTCTTTCCTAGCCTCTTCTTTCCATCTTCTTCTTCCCTAGTCTCTTCTTTCCCTAGCCTCTTCTTCCCTAGCCTCTTCTTTCCTAGTCTCTTCTTACCCAGCCTCTTCTTACCCAGCCTCTTCTTCCCTAGCCTCTTCTTTCCCAGACTCTTCTTTCCTAGTCTCTTCTTTCCTAGCCTCTTCTTTCCTAGTCTCTTCTTTCCTAGCCTCTTCTTCCCTCGCCTCTTCTTCCCTAGCCTCTTCTTCACTAGTCTCTTCTTCCCCAGTCTCTTCTTTTCTAGCCTCTTCTTCCCTAGCCTCTTCTTTTCTAGCCTCTTCTTTTCTAGCCTCTTCTTCCCTAGCCTCTTCTTCCCTAGCCTCTTCTTTTCTAGCCTTTTCTTTCCTAGTCTCCTCTTCCCTAGGCTCTTCTACCCACTCGTCTTCTTCCCAAGCCTCTTCTTCCCTAGCCTCTTCTTTTCTAGCCTCTTCTTTTCTAGCCTCTTCTTTTCTAGCCTCTTCCTTCCTAGTCTCCTCTTCCCTAGTCTCTTCTACCCACTCGTCTTCTTTCCTAGTCTCTTCTTTCCTAGTCTCTTCTTTCCCAGTCTCTTCTTTCCTAGTCTCTTCTTTCCCTAGCCTCTTCTTCCCTAGTCTCTTCTTTCCTAGCCTCTTCTTCCCTCGCCTCTTCTTTCCTAGCCTCTTCTTTCCCAGCCTCTTCTTTCCTAGTCTCTTCTTTCCTAGTGTCTTCTTTCCCAGCCTCTTCTTTCCTAGTCTCTTCTTTCCTAGCCTCTTCTTTCCCAGCCTCTTCTTTCCCAGCCTCTTCTTCCCTAACCTCTTCTTTCCCAACCTCTTCTTTCCTAGCCTCTTCTTTCCATATTCTTCTTCCCTAGTCTCTTCTTTTCCCTAGCCTCTTCTTCCCTAGCCTCTTCTTTCCTAGTCTCTTCTTACCCAGCCTCTTCTTACCCAGCCTCTTCTTTCCTAGCCTCTTCTTACCCAGCCTCTTCTTTCCTAGCCTCTTCTTTCCCAGCCTCTTCTTTCCTAGTCTCTTCTTTCCTAGCCTCTTCTTTCCTAGTCTCTTCTTTCCTAGCCTCTTCTTTCCTAGCCTCTTCTTTCCCAGCCTCTTCTTTCCCAGCCTCTTCTTCCCTAACCTCTTCTTCCTAGCCTCTTCTTTTCTAGTCTCTTCTTCCCCAGCCTCTTCTTTCCCAACCTCTTCTTTCCTAGCCTCTTCTTTCCATCTTCTTCTTCCCTAGTCTCTTCTTTCCCTAGCCTCTTCTTCCCTAGCCTCTTCTTTTCCTAGTCTCTTCTTTCCCAGCCTCTTCTTTCCCAACCTCTTCTTTCCTAGCCTCTTCTTTCCATCTTCTTCTTCCCTAGTCTCTTCTTTCCCTAGCCTCTTCTTCCCTAGCCTCTTCTTTCCTAGTCTCTTCTTTCCCAGCCTCTTCTTTCCTAGTCTCTTCTTTCCTAGCCTCTTCTTTCCTAGCCTCTTCTTTCCCAGCCTCTTCTTTCCAGCCTCTTCTTTCCTAGCCTCTTCTTTCCCAGCCTCTTCTTTCCTAGTCTCTTCTTTCCTAGTCTCTTCTTTCCTAGTCTCTTCTTTCCTAGTCTCTTCTTTCCTAGCCTCTTCTTTCCTAGCCTCTTCTTTCCCAGCCTCTTCTTTCCTAGTCTCTTCTTTCCTAGCCTCTTCTTTCCTAGTCTCTTCTTTCCTAGCCTCTTCTTTCCTAGCCTCTTCTTTCCTAGCCTCTTCTTTCCCAGCCTCTTCTTTCCTAGTCTCTTCTTTCCTAGTCTCTTCTTTCCTAGTCTCTTCTTTCCTAGCCTCTTCTTTCCTAGCCTCTTCTTTCCCAGCCTCTTCTTTCCTAGTCTCTTCTTTCCTAGCCTCTTCTTTCCTAGCCTCTTCTTTCCTAGCCGCTTCTTTCCTAGCCTCTTCTTCTCCGCTGCTGCATTTAATTGCCAGTGTATTGCCAGTGTATTGTCAGTGTATTGCCAGTGAATTGCCAGTGTATTGTCAGTGTATTGCCAGTGTATTGCCAGTGTATTGTCAGTGTATTGCCAGTGTATTGTCAGTGTATTGCCAGTGTATTGCCAGTGTATTGCCAGTGTATTGTCAGTGTATTGCCAGTGTATTGCCAGTGTATTGCCAGTGTATTGTCAGTGTATTGTCATTGTATTGCCAGTGTATTGTCAGTGTATTGCCAGTGTATTGCCAGTGTATTGCCAGTGTATTGTCAGTGTATTGCCAGTGTATTGCCAGTGTATTGCCAGTGTATTGTCAGTGTATTGTCATTGTATTGTCAGTGTATTGTCAGTGTATTGTCAGTGTATTGTCAGTGTATTGTCAGTGTATTGCCAGTGTATTGCCAGTTTATTGCCAGTGTATTGCCAGTGTATTGTCAGTGTATTGTCAGTGTATTGTCGGTGTATTGCCGGTGTATTGCCGGTGTATTGTCAGTGTATTGTCAGTGTATTGTCAGTGTATTGCCAGTGTATTGCCAGTGTATTGTCAGTGTATTGTCAGTGTATTGTCAGTGTATTGTCAGTGTATTGCCAGTGTATTGTCAGTGTATTGCCAGTGTATTGCCAGTGTATTGTCAGTGTATTGCCAGTGTATTGCCAGTGTATTGTCAGTGTATTGTCAGTGTATTGCCAGTGTATTGCCAGTGTATTGCCAGTGTATTGCCAGTGTATTGTCAGTGTATTGCCAGTGTATTGCCAGTGTATTGCCAGTGTATTGTCAGTGTATTGTCAGTGTATTGTCAGTGTATTGCCAGTGTATTGTCAGTGTATTGCCAGTGTATTGCCAGTGTATTGTCAGTGTATTGCCAGTGTATTGCCAGTGTATTGCCAGTGTATTGTCAGTGTATTGTCAGTGTATTGCCAGTGTATTGCCAGTGTATTGCCAGTGTATTGTCAGTGTATTGTCAGTGTATTGCCAGTGTATTGCCAGTGTATTGTTAGTGTATTGCCAGTATATTGTCAGTGTATTGTCAGTGTATTGTCAGTGTATTGTCAGTGTATTGCCAGTGTATTGCCAGTGTATTGTCAGTGTATTGCCAGTGTATTGCCAGTGTATTGCCAGTGTATTGTCAGTGTATTGCCAGTGTATTGCCAGTGTATTGTCAGTGTATTGCCAGTGTATTGTCAGTGTATTGTCAGTGTATTGTCAGTGTATTGCCAGTGTATTGCCAGTGTATTGTCAGTGTATTGTCAGTGTATTGCCAGTGTATTGCCAGTGTATTGTCAGTGTATTGTCAGTGTATTGTCAGTGTATTGTCAGTGTATTGCCAGTGTATTGCCAGTGTATTGCCAGTGTATTGTCAGTGTATTGTCAGTGTATTGCCAGTGTATTGTCAGTGTATTGCCAGTGTATTGTCAGTGTATTGCCAGTGTATTGCCAGTGTATTGTCAGTGTATTGCCAGTGTATTGTCAGTGTATTGTCAGTGTATTGCCAGTGTATTGTCAGTGTATTGTCAGTGTATTGCCAGTGTATTGTCAGTGTATTGCCAGTGTATTGCCAGTGTATTGCCAGTGTATTGTCAGTGTATTGCCAGTGTATTGCCAGTGTATTGTCAGTGTATTGTCAGTGTATTGCCAGTGTATTGCCAGTGTATTGTCAGTGTATTGTCAGTGTATTGTCAGTGTATTGCCAGTGTATTGCCAGTGTATTGCCAGTGTATTGCCAGTGTATTGTCAGTGTATTGTCAGTGTATTGCCAGTGTATTGCCAGTGTATTGTCAATGTATTGCCAGTGTATTGCCAGTGTATTGCCAGTGTATTGTCAGTGTATTGCCAGTGTATTGTCAGTGTATTGCCAGTGTATTGTCAGCGTATTGCCAGTGTATTGCCAGTGTATTGTCAGTGTATTGCCAGTGTATTGTCAGTGTATTGTCAGTGTATTGCCAGTGTATTGTCAGTGTATTGTCAGTGTATTGCCAGTGTATTGTCAGTGTATTGCCAGTGTATTGCCAGTGTATTGCCAGTGTATTGTCAGTGTATTGCCAGTGTATTGTCAGTGTATTGCCAGTGTATTGTCCGTGTATTGTCAGTGTATTGCCAGTGTATTGTCAGTGTATTGCCAGTGTATTGCCAGTGTATTGCCAGTGTATTGCCAGTGTATTGTCAGTGTATTGCCAGTGTATTGCCAGTGTATTGCCAGTGTATTGTCAGTGTATTGCCAGTGTATTGTCAGTGTATTGCCAGTGTATTGCCAGTGTATTGTCAGTGTATTGCCAGTGTATTGTCAGTGTATTGTCAGTGTATTGCCAGTGTATTGTCAGTGTATTGTCAGTGTATTGCCAGTGTATTGTCAGTGTATTGCCAGTGTATTGCCAGTGTATTGTCAGTGTATTGCCAGTGTATTTCCAGTGTATTGTCAGTGTATTGCCAGTGTATTGCCAGTGTATTGTCAGTGTATTGTCAGTGTATTGCCAGTGTATTGCCAGTGTATTGTCAGTGTATTGTCAGTGTATTGTCAGTGTATTGTCAGTGTATTGCCAGTGTATTGCCAGTGTATTGCCAGTGTATTGCCAGTGTATTGTCAGTGTATTGCCAGTGTATTGCCAGTGTATTGTCAATGTATTGCCAGTGTATTGCCAGTGTATTGCCAGTGTATTGTCAGTGTATTGCCAGTGTATTGTCAGTGTATTGCCAGTGTATTGTCAGTGTATTGCCAGTGTATTGCCAGTGTATTGTCAGTGTATTGCCAGTGTATTGTCAGTGTATTGTCAGTGTATTGCCAGTGTATTGTCAGTGTATTGTCAGTGTATTGCCAGTGTATTGTCAGTGTATTGCCAGTGTATTGCCAGTGTATTGCCAGTGTATTGTCAGTGTATTGCCAGTGTATTGTCAGTGTATTGCCAGTGTATTGTCCGTGTATTGTCAGTGTATTGCCAGTGTATTGTCAGTGTATTGCCAGTGTATTGCCAGTGTATTGCCAGTGTATTGCCAGTGTATTGTCAGTGTATTGCCAGTGTATTGCCAGTGTATTGCCAGTGTATTGTCAGTGTATTGCCAGTGTATTGTCAGTGTATTGCCAGTGTATTGCCAGTGTATTGTCAGTGTATTGCCAGTGTATTGTCAGTGTATTGTCAGTGTATTGCCAGTGTATTGTCAGTGTATTGTCAGTGTATTGCCAGTGTATTGGCAGTGTATTGCCAGTGTATTGCCAGTGTATTGTCAGTGTATTGCCAGTGTATTTCCAGTGTATTGTCAGTGTATTGTCGGTGTATTGCCAGTGTATTGCCAGTGTATTGCCAGTGTATTGCCAGTGTATTGCCAGTGTATTGCCAGTGTATTGTCAGTGTATTGTCAGTGTATTGCCAGTGTATTGTCAGTGTATTGCCAGTGTATTGTCAGTGTATTGTCAGTGTATTGTCAGTGTATTGCCAGTGTTTATGGGGTTGAGTCCATTCATACATAATTTATCACAAAAAACGACACGCGTTTATGAAATTGTCTCGTCGAATTACAAATGTTACATTTATTTATGATTAAATTATGATTTGACTTGCCACCGTGCTCTGAGATTATTTGTTTTTTAATTTGATTTGATTTTCCTAACTGTGCTCTCCAGCTATAATGGTGTCGATGTTCATACTCACATGTAATTCAGTTTGCAGTGGAACAGAGAGAGAGAGGAGAGGAGGAGGAGAGGAGAGGAGAGGAGAGGAGAGGGAGGAGAGGAGAAGAGGAGAGGTAGAGGAGAGGAGAGGAGAGGAGAGGAGAGGAGAGGAGAGAGAGGAGAGGAGAGAGAGGAGAGGAGAGGAGAGGAGAGGAGAGGAGAGGAGAGGAGAGAGAGGGAGGAGAGGAGAGGAGAGGATTAGAGGAGAGAGAGGAGATAGGTGAGGAGATAGAATAGAGAGAAGGGAGAGATTGGAGATAGGGAGAGGGAGTGTTATATCACCTATAATCTAACACTCAGGGCAATAAAAACAGTGTGTTGCAGGGGCTCAATAATAAACTAAATGAGTGACAGACATATTGAGGAGTTAGAGGTAAATTAATACCAACAGTTTAGACAGGGTTTAGACAGGGATTAGATTGGGATTAGAGAGGGATTATACAGTGAGTAGACAGGGTTTAGACAGGGATTAGAGAGGGATTATACAGTGAGTAGACAGGGTTTAGACAGGGATTAGATAGGGATTAGAGAGGGATTATACAGTGAGTAGACAGGGTTTAGACAGGGATTAGATGGGATTAGATGTGGATTTCATAGGAATTAGACAGGGATTAGATATAGATTAGATTGGGATTATACATGGATTAGATAGGGATTAGATATACATTAAACAGGGGTAAAACATTGATTAGATACCGATTAGAAAGGGATTAGGTACATATACGGATTAGACAGGGATTAGATAGGGATTCAAAAGCGATTACATATGGGTTAGACAGGGATTATGCAGCGATTAGACAGGGATTAGACATGGATTAGATAGGGTTTAGGAAGGGAATAAATACAAATAGAGATTACACAGGGATGAGAGAGAGAGAGAGAGAGAGAGAGAGAGAGAGAGAGAGAGAGAAAGAGAGAGAGAGAGAAGAGAGAGAGAGAGAGAGACAGATTTAAGAGAAGGACAGAGAAACAAATGTATCATCTGAGCGCATTCCAAAACCAGCTCCAAACACACATACACACACATATATATCTCTTTGGAGACAGCCAAGGAGGAGAGGGACTGGTGGCAGATGTAGAGGTGAGGGAGAGGGCAGGGCTGTCCTGCCCGCCGGGGAGATTGGCATGTGTTCTCCGCGGGCCTCCTGTGGACCTGGGGTCAAAGTACATAAAAGAGCTAAATCCTGAAGCCTCCACTCGCCCCCTCAAACCCAACCCCTTCCATCCCTCTCCCCTTCAACCCAACCGCCTTCCATCCTCTCTCCCCTTCAACCCAACCCCTTCCATCCTCTCCCCTTCAACCCAACCCCCTTCCATCCTCTCTCCCCTTCAACCCAACCCCTTCCATCCTCTCTCCCTTCAACCCAACCCCTTCCCATCCTCTCTCACCTTCAACCCAACCCCCTTCCATCCTCTCTCCCCTTCAACCCCCTTCCCCCTCACCTACCCTCCCTGCCCACTTTCGCCCCCTCTCAACTCCTTCAAACCCCTCGAACAAGACCCCTCTCTATCGCCTCCCCCAGCCTCCGCTCATCCCCCTTGAACTCCGTCCTCTCGTCCACCTCGCCCCAGACCCCAGCCTACTCTCATCCTCCTTGAACCCCGTCCTCTCATCCACCTCGCCCTAGACCCCAGCCTCCTCTCATCCTCCTTGAACCCTGTCCTCTCATCCACCTCGCCCTAGACCCCAGCCTTCTCTCATCCACCTCACCCTTGATCCACCCCGTCCTCTCATCCACCTCGCCCCAGACCCCAGCCTCCTCTCATCCACCTCACCCTCTCATCGACCTCACCCTCTCATCCACCCAGACCCCGGTCTCATCTGTCTACACCCTGTGATCTCAAAGAGACACATGTCTGTCTGACTGTCTGTCCACCCCATAATATCTTCCAGGTTTTGGGTCCTCCTCTCCTCCCCTACCTTCTCCTTCCACCTCTCCTCTCCAAAAAACAAAACAGGTCCAATCATCCATGTGCCACAGTATGGGATCTCTTTGGGGTTCAAATCCTGTGGCTCCCCATAAGCAAATATACAAATCCAGACACACACACACATAAAGGGTAATGACAATCAGAGAGGTGTTTCTCTGGGCCGTGGGTGGGGAGGGAGAAATCTAGAACTGAATCTGAAATAAAGAGAGTTGCTGGACAAGGGTAGTTCCAACGTAGGTTTAGAAGGTGGCAACATTTGTACGGGCAATAAAAACACGATGGACCTCACTGGGCTGCGATGGGAAACTCATGATTTAATTAACAGCAGAGAGACAGCCAGCCAAGCAACTCTAAATAGCACCCTATCCCCATCCTATGGAATAAGACATTACATTTGGGACACAGCTACGGGCTCCCGAGTGGATCAGCGGTCTAAAGCACTGCATCTCAGTGCAAGAGGCGTCACTACAGTCCCTGGTTCGAATCCAGGCTGTATCACATCAGGCCATGATTGGGCGGTGAACAATTGGCCCAACGTTGTCCGGGTTTGGCCGGGGTAGGCCGCCATTGTAAATAAGAATTTGTTCTTAACTGACTTGCCTGGTTAAATAAAATAAAAAATATAATATCCTGTTTATTTCTCCTCAAGTAGAGCTGGTTCCAGACCTTACAGCTTGTTCTGCAAATCAGACCACAACTCTTCCTGCTTACAAGCAAAAACTCAAACAGGAAGTACTACTGACATGCTCAGTACGGAAGTGGTCAGATGAAGCAGATGCTAAGCTACAGGAAGGCTCTGCTAGCACAGACTGGAATATGTTCTGGGATTCATCCGATAACATGGAGGAGTTTACCACATCAGTCACCGGCTTCATTAATAAGTGCATCGACGACGTGGTCCCCACAGTGGTGATCGTACGCACCGAAACCAGTAGGCATGAAATACAGGCAACATCCACACTAAGCTAAAGGCTTAGAGCTGCCATGTTCAAGGAGCGGGACAATTATAAGAAATCCCAATAACTCCGAAGAGCTGTCAAACAGACAATGTGTAAAGTGTCGGCGTTACTCTGGACCCTGCTCTCTCTTTTGAAGAACAAATCAAGACCATTTCAAGGACAGCTTTTTTCCATCTACGTAACATTGCAAAAATCAGAAACTTTCTGTCCAAAAATAATGCAGAAAAATTAATCCATGCTTTTGTCACTTCTAGGTTAGACTACTGCAATGCTCTACTTTCCGGCTACCCGGATAAAGCACTAAATAAACTTCAGTTGGTGCTAAATACGGCTGCTAGAATCCTGACTAGAACCAAAAAATTTGATCATATTACTCCAGTGCTAGCCTCTCTACACTGGCTTCCTGTCAAAGCAAGGGCTGATTTCAAGGTTTTACTGCTAACCTACAAAGCATTACATGGGCTTGCTCCTACCTATCTCTCTGATTTGGTCCTGCCGTACATACCTACACGTACACTACGGTCACAAGACGCAGGCCTCCTAATTGTCCCTAGAATTTCTAAGCTAACAGCTGGAGGCAGGGCTTTCTCCTATAGAGCTCCATTTTTATGGAACGGTCTGCCTACCCATGTCAGAGACGCAAACTCGGTCTCAACCTTTAAGTCTTTACTGAAGACTCATCTCTTCAGTGGGTCGTATGATTGAGTGTAGTCTGGCCCAGGAGTGGGAAGGTGAACGGAAAGGCTCTGGAGCAACGAACCGCCCTTGCTGTCTCTGCCTGGCCGGTTCCCCTCTTTCCACTGGGATTCTCTGCCTCTAACCCTATTACAGGGGCTGAGTCACTGGCTTACTGGGGCTCTCTCATGCCGTCCCTGGAAGGGGTGCGTCACCTGAGTGGGTTGATTCACTGATGTGGTCATCCTGTCTGGGTTGGCGCCCCCTTGGGTTGTGCCATGGCGGAGATCTTTGTGGGCTATACTCAGCCTTGTCTCAGGATGGTAAGTTGGTGGTTGAAGATATCCCTCTAGTGGTGTGGGGGCTGTGCTTTGGCAAAGTGGGTGGGGTTATATCCTTCCTGTTTGGCCCTGTCCGGGGGTGTCCTCGGATGGGGCCACAGTGTCTCCTGACCCCTCCTGTCTCAGCCTCCAGTATTTATGCTGCAGTAGTTTATGTGTCGGGGAGCTAGGGTCAGTTTGTTATATCTGGAGTACCTCTCCTGTCCTATTCAGTGTCCTGTGTGAATCTAAGTGTGCGTTCTCTAATTCTCTCTTTCTCTCTTTCTCTCTTTCTCTCTCGGAGGACCTGAGCCCTTGGACCATGCCCCAGGACTACCTGACATGATGACTCCTTGCTGTCCCCAGTCCACCTGGCCGTGCTGCTGCTCCAGTTTCAACTGTTCTGCCTTATTATTATTCAACCATGCTGGTCATTTATGAACATTTGAACATCTTGGCCATGTTCTGTTGTAATCTCCACCCGGCACAGCCAGAAGAGGACTGGACACCCCACATAGCCTGGTTCCTCTCTAGGTTTCTTCCTAGGTTCTGGCCTTTCTAGGGAGTTTTTCCTAGCCACCGTGCTTCTACACCTGCATTGCTTGCTGTTTGGGGTTTAAGGCTGGGTTTCTGTACAGCACTTTGAAATATCAGCTGATGTACGAAGGGCTATATAAATAAATTTGATTTGTGTGTAGAGTCCAGTTTGTGTGTAGAGTCCAGTTTGTGTGTAGAGTCAACCAACACACCAGACTCTACACACACACCAGACTCTACCCACACACCAGACTCTACCCACACACTGGTCTAAACCAACACACTGGACTCTACACTGACTGGACTCTACCAACACACTGACTGGACTCTACCAACACACTGACTGGACTCTACCCACACACCAGACTGGACTCTACCCACACACTGACTGGACTCTACACACACACCAGACTCTACCCACACACCAGACTCTACCCACACACCGGTCTAAACCAACACACTGGACTCTACACTGACTGGACTCTACCAACACACTGACTGGACTCTACCCACACACCAGACTGGACTCTACCCACACACTGACTGGACTCTACCCACACACTGACTGGACTCTACCCACACACTGACTGGACTCTACCCACACACTGACTGGACTCTACCCACACACTGACTGGACTCTACCCACACACTGACTGGACTCTACCCACACACTGACTGGACTCTACCCACACACTGACTGGACTCTACCCACACACTGACTGGACTCTACCCACACACTGACTGGACTCTACCCACACACTGACTGGACTCTACCCACACACTGGACTCTACCCACACACTGGACTCTACCCACACACTGGACTCTACCCACACACTGGACTCTACCCACACACTGGACTCTACTCACATACTGGACTCTACCCACACACTGGACTCTACCCACACACTGGACTCTACCCACACACTGGACTCTACTCACATACTGGACTCTACTCACATACTGGACTCTACCCACACACTGAACTCTACCCACACACCTGACACTACCCACACACTGGAGTACATACACATTGGACTCTGCACACACACTGACTGGACTCTACACACACTGGACTCTACATACACGTTGGACTTTACACACACACTGACTGGACTCTACACACACACTGGACTCTACACACACACCAGACTCTACCCACACTGGACTCTACCCACACACTGGACTCTACTCACACACTGGACTCTACCCAACACACTGGACTCTACCCACACACTGGACTCTACCCAACACACTGGACTCTACCCAACACACTGGACTCTACCCAACACACTGGACTCTACCCAACACACTGGACTCTACCGAACACACTGGACTCTACCGAACACACTGGACTCTACCGACACACTGGACTCTACCGAACACACTGGACTCTACCCACACACTGGACTCTACTGAACACACTGGACTCTACCCACACACTGGACTCTACCCAACACACTGGACTCTACCCAACACACTGGACTCTACCCAACACACTGGACTCTACCCAACACACTGGACTCTACCCAACACACTGGACTCTACCCAACACACTGGACTCTACCCACACACTGGACTCTACCCACACACTGGACTCTACCCACACACTGGACTCTACCCAACACACTGGACTCTACCCACACACTGGACTCTACCCAACACACTGGACTCTACCCACACACTGGACTCTACCCAACACACTGGACTCTACCCACACACTGGACTCTACCCACACACTGGACTCTACCCACACATTGGACTCTACCCACACTCTGGACTCTACCCACACATTTACATTGACACCCCTACCTAAACAATGGACCCTCCCCAAAATACTGGACTCTCCCCAAAATACTGGACTCTACCCACTCACTGGACTCTACCCACACATTTACATTGACACCCCAACACACACATAGACACGCACAACAGGCATACTGATGCCACACACACACACACACACACACACACACACACACACACACACACACACACACACACACACACACACACACACACACACAATTTCACACTCACCACAGAAGCTGCTGATACTGTCAATGATCTGTCCTGTTGCCTAGCGACTTCAACCCTACCTACATATTCATGGCTACCACAATAACCTTCAACCCCACCTATATATTCATAGCTACCACAATAACCTTAAACCCTACCTATATATTCATAGCTACCACAATTGCCTTAAACTCTACCTATATGTACATAGCTACTACCGCAATTACTTTCAACCCTACCTACATTGGGGAGAACAAGTATTTGATACAATGCTGATTTGGCAGGTTTTCCCTACTTACAAAGCATGTAGAGGTCTGTAATTTGTATCATAGGTACAATTCAACTGTGAGAGACAGAATCTAAAACAAAAATCCAGAAAATCACATTGTATTATTTTTAAGTAATTAATTTGTATTTTATTGCATGACATAAGTATTTGATACATCAGAAAAGCAGAACTTAATATTTGGTACAGAAACCTTTGTTTGCAATTACAGAGATCATATGTTTCATGTAGTTCTTGACCAGGTTTGCACACACTGCAGCAGGGATTTTGGCCCACTACTCCATACTGACCTTCTCCAGATCCTTCAGGTTTCGGGGCTGTCGCTGGGCAATGCGGACATTCAGCTCCCTCCAAAGATTTTAGCTACCACAATTGCCTTCAACCCTTCCTGTATGTGCATAGCTACTACCTTTAGCCCCTGCATGTCAGCTGCATATCAACTCGGTACTGGTACTTCCTGTATATAGCCATGTTATTACCTGGCACTTCCTGTATATAGCCATGTTATTACCTGGTACTCCCTGTATATAGCCATGTTATTACCTGGTACTCCCTGTATATAACCATGTTATTACCTGGTACTCCCTGTATATAGTCATGTTATTACCTGATACTTCCTGTATATAGTCATGTTATTACCTGATACTTCCTGTATATAGCCATGTTATTACCTGATACTCCCTGTATATAGTCATGTTATTACCTGATACTTCCTGTATATAGTCATGTTATTACCTGATACTCCCTGTATATAGTCATGTTATTACCTGGTACTCCTGTATATAGCCATGTTATTACCTGGTACTCCCTGTATATAGCCATGTTATTACCTGATACTTCCTGTATATAGTCATGTTATTACCTCCCTGTATATAGCCATGTTATTACCTGGTACTTCCTGTATATAACCATGTTATTATCTCCCTGTATATAGTCATGTTATTACCTCCTGTACATATCCATGCTATTCCCTGGTACTCCCTGTATATAACCATGTTATTATCAGGTACTCCTGTATATAGCCATGTTATTACCTGGGACTCCCTGTATATAGCCATGTTATTACCTGGTACTCCTGTATATAGCCATGTTATTACCTGGTACTCCCTGTATATAGCCATGTTATTACCTGATACTTCCTGTATATAGTCATGTTATTACCTCCCTGTATATAGCCATGTTATTACCTGGTACTTCCTGTATATAACCATGTTATTATCTCCTGTATATAGCTATGTTATTAACTGGTACTCCCTGTATATAGCCATGTTATTACCTGATACTTCCTGTATATAACCATGTTCTTACCTCCCTGTATATAGCCATGTTATTACCTGGTACTTCCTGTATATTACCATGTTATTATCTCCCTGTATATAGCCATGTTATTACCTGGTACTCCCTGTATATAGTCATGTTATTACCTCCCTGTATATATCCGTGTTATTCCCTGGTACTCCCTGTATATAACCATGTTATTATCAGGTACTCCCTGTATATAGCCATGTTATTACCTGGGACTCCCTGTATATAGCCATGTTATTAACTGGTACTCCTGTATATAGCCATGTTATTACCTGGTACTCCCTGTATACAGCCATGTTATTAACTGATACTTCCTGTATATAGTCATGTTATTACCTCCTGTATATAGCCATGTTATTACCTGGTACTTCCTGTATATAACCATGTTATTATCTCCTGTATATAGTCATGTTATTACCTCCCTGTATATATCCATGCTATTCCCTGGTACTCCCTGTATATAACCATGTTATTATCAGGTACTCCCTGTATATAGCCATGTTATTACCTGGTACTCCCTGTATATAACCATGTTTTTACCTCCCTGTATATAGCCATGTTATTACCTGGTACTCCCTGTATATATCCATGTTATTCCCTGGTACTCCCTGTATATAACCATGTTATTATCTGGTACTCCCTGTATATAGTCATGTTATTACCTGGTACTCCCTGTATATAGCCATGTTATTACCTGGTACTCCCTGTATATAGCCATGTTATTACCTGGTACTCCCTGTATATAGCCATGTTATTACCTGATACTTCCTGTATATAGTCATGTTATTACCTCCCTGTATATAGCCATGTTATTACCTGGTACTTCCTGTATATAACCATGTTATTATCTCCTGTATATAGTCATGTTATTACCTCCCTGTATATATCCATGCTATTCCCTGGTACTCCCTGTATATAACCATGTTATTATCAGGTACTCCTGTATATAGCCATGTTATTACCTGGGACTCCCTGTATATAGCCATGTTATTACCTGGTACTCCCTGTATATAGCCATGTTATTACCTGGTACTCCCTGTATATAGCCATGTTATTACCTGATACTTCCTGTATATAGTCATGTTATTACCTCCCTGTATATAGCCATGTTATTACCTGGTACTTCCTGTATATAACCATGTTATTATCTCCTGTATATAGCTATGTTATTAACTGGTACTCCCTGTATATAGCCATGTTATTACCTGATACTTCCTGTATATAACCATGTTCTTACCTCCCTGTATATAGCCATGTTATTACCTGGTACTTCCTGTATATAACCATGTTATTATCTCCTGTATATAGCCATGTTATTACCTGGTACTCCCTGTATATAGTCATGTTATTACCTCCTGTATATATCCATGTTATTCCCTGGTACTCCTGTATATAACCATGTTATTATCAGGTACTCCCTGTATATAGCCATGTTATTACCTGGGACTCCCTGTATATAGCCATGTTATTAACTGGTACTCCCTGTATATAGCCATGTTATTACCTGGTACTCCCTGTATACAGCCATGTTATTAACTGATACTTCCTGTATATAGTCATGTTATTACCTCCCTGTATATAGCCATGTTATTACCTGGTACTTCCTGTATATAACCATGTTATTATCTCCCTGTATATAGTCATGTTATTACCTCCCTGTATATATCCATGCTATTCCCTGGTACTCCCTGTATATAACCATGTTATTATCAGGTACTCCCTGTATATAGCCATGTTATTACCTGGTACTCCCTGTATATAACCATGTTTTTACCTCCCTGTATATAGCCATGTTATTACCTGGTACTCCCTGTATATATCCATGTTATTCCCTGGTACTCCCTGTATATAACCATGTTATTATCTGGTACTCCCTGTATATAGTCATGTTATTACCTGGTACTCCTGTATATAGCCATGTTATTACCTGGTACTCCTGTATATAGCCATGTTATTACCTGGTACTCCCTGTATATAGCCATGTTATTACCTGATACTTCCTGTATATAGTCATGTTATTACCTCCTGTATATAGCCATGTTATTACCTGGTACTTCCTGTATATAACCATGTTATTATCTCCTGTATATAGTCATGTTATTACCTCCTGTACATATCCATGCTATTCCCTGGTACTCCCTGTATATAACTGTGTTATTATCAGGTACTCCTGTATATAGCCATGTTATTACCTGGGACTCCTGTATATAGCCATGTTATTACCTGGTACTCCCTGTATATAGCCATGTTATTACCTGGTACTCCTGTATATAGCCATGTTATTACCTGATACTTCCTGTATATAGTCATGTTATTACCTCCTGTATATAGCCATGTTATTACCTGGTACTTCCTGTATATAACCATGTTATTATCTCCTGTATATAGCTATGTTATTAACTGGTACTCCTGTATATAGCCATGTTATTACCTGATACTTCCTGTATATAACCATGTTCTTACCTCCCTGTATATAGCCATGTTATTACCTGGTACTTCCTGTATATAACCATGTTATTATCTCCCTGTATATAGCCATGTTATTACCTGGTACTCCCTGTATATAGTCATGTTATTACCTCCCTGTATATATCCGTGTTATTCCCTGGTACTCCCTGTATATAACCATGTTATTATCAGGTACTCCCTGTATATAGCCATGTTATTACCTGGGACTCCCTGTATATAGCCATGTTATTAACTGGTACTCCCTGTATATAGCCATGTTATTACCTGGTACTCCCTGTATACAGCCATGTTATTAACTGATACTTCCTGTATATAGTCATGTTATTACCTCCCTGTATATAGCCATGTTATTACCTGGTACTTCCTGTATATAACCATGTTATTATCTCCCTGTATATAGTCATGTTATTACCTCCTGTATATATCCATGCTATTCCCTGGTACTCCCTGTATATAACCATGTTATTATCAGGTACCTCCCTGTATATAGCCATGTTATTAGCCATGTTATTACCTGGTACCCTGTATATAACCATGTTTTTTACTCCCTGTATATAGCCATGTTATTACCTGGTACTCCCTGTATATATCCATGTTATTCCCTGGTACTCCTGTATATAGCCATGTTATTATCTGGTACTCCCTGTATATAGCCATGTTATTACCTGGGACTCCCTGTATATAGCCATGTTATTACCTGATACTTCCTGTATATAGTCATGTTATTACCTCCTGTATATAGCCATGTTATTACCTGGTACTTCCTGTATATAACCATGTTATTATCTCCTGTATATAGTCATGTTATTACCTCCCTGTATATATCCATGCTATTCCCTGGTACTCCTGTATATAACCATGTTATTATCAGGTACTCCTGTATATATATAGCCATGTTATTACCTGGGACTCCTGTATATAGCCATGTTATTACCTGGTACTCCCTGTATATAGCCATGTTATTACCTGGTACTCCCTGTATATAGCCATGTTATTACCTGATACTTCCTGTATATAGTCATGTTATTACCTCCTGTATATAGCCATGTTATTACCTGGTACTTCCTGTATATAACCATGTTATTATCTCCTGTATATAGCTATGTTATTAACTGGTACTCCTGTATATAGCCATGTTATTACCTGATACTTCCTGTATATAACCATGTTCTTACCTCCTGTATATAGCCATGTTATTACCTGGTACTTCCTGTATATAACCATGTTATTATCTCCTGTATATAGCCATGTTATTACCTGGTACTCCTGTATATAGTCATGTTATTACCTCCCTGTATATATCCGTGTTATTCCCTGGTACTCCTGTATATAACCATGTTATTATCAGGTACTCCCTGTATATAGCCATGTTATTACCTGGGACTCCTGTATATAGCCATGTTATTAACTGGTACTCCCTGTATATAGCCATGTTATTACCTGGTACTCCCTGTATACAGCCATGTTATTAACTGATACTTCCTGTATATAGGCATGTTATTACCTCCCTGTATATAGCCATGTTATTACCTGGTACTTCCTGTATATAACCATGTTATTATCTCCCTGTATATAGTCATGTTATTACCTCCTGTATATATCCATGCTATTCCCTGGTACTCCCTGTATATAACCATGTTATTATCAGGTACTCCCTGTATATAGCCATGTTATTACCTGGTACTCCCTGTATATAACCATGTTTTTACCTCCTGTATATAGCCATGTTATTACCTGGTACTCCCTGTATATATCCATGTTATTCCCTGGTACTCCCTGTATATAACCATGTTATTATCTGGTACTCTCTGTATATAGTCATGTTATTACCTGGTACTCCCTGTATATAGCCATGTTATTACCTGGTACTCCCTGTATATAGCCATGTTATTACCTGGTACTCCTGTATATAGCCATGTTATTACCTGATACTTCCTGTATATAGTCATGTTATTACCTCCTGTATATAGCCATGTTATTACCTGGTACTTCCTGTATATAACCATGTTATTATCTCCCTGTATATAGTCATGTTATTACCTCCCTGTACATATCCATGCTATTCCCTGGTACTCCCTGTATATAACCATGTTATTATCAGGTACTCCTGTATATAGCCATGTTATTACCTGGGACTCCTGTATATAGCCATGTTATTACCTGGTACTCCCTGTATATAGCCATGTTATTACCTGGTACTCCCTGTATATAGCCATGTTATTACCTGATACTTCCTGTATATAGTCATGTTATTACCTCCCTGTATATAGCCATGTTATTACCTGGTACTTCCTGTATATAACCATGTTATTATCTCCTGTATATAGCTATGTTATTAACTGGTACTCCCTGTATATAGCCATGTTATTACCTGATACTTCCTGTATATAACCATGTTCTTACCTCCCTGTATATAGCCATGTTATTACCTGGTACTTCCTGTATATAACCATGTTATTATCTCCTGTATATAGCCATGTTATTACCTGGTACTCCCTGTATATAGTCATGTTATTACCTCCTGTATATATCCGTGTTATTCCCTGGTACTCCCTGTATATAACCATGTTATTATCAGGTACTCCTGTATATAGCCATGTTATTACCTGGGACTCCTGTATATAGCCATGTTATTAACTGGTACTCCCTGTATATAGCCATGTTATTACCTGGTACTCCCTGTATACAGCCATGTTATTAACTGATACTTCCTGTATATAGTCATGTTATTACCTCCCTGTATATAGCCATGTTATTACCTGGTACTTCCTGTATATAACCATGTTATTATCTCCTGTATATAGTCATGTTATTACCTCCTGTATATATCCATGCTATTCCCTGGTACTCCTGTATATAACCATGTTATTATCAGGTACTCCTGTATATAGCCATGTTATTACCTGGTACTCCCTGTATATAACCATGTTTTTACCTCCCTGTATATAGCCATGTTATTACCTGGTACTCCCTGTATATATCCATGTTATTCCCTGGTACTCCCTGTATATAACCATGTTATTATCTGGTACTCCCTGTATATAGTCATGTTATTACCTGGTACTCCCTGTATATAGCCATGTTATTACCTGGTACTCCCTGTATATAGCCATGTTATTACCTGGTACTCCCTGTATATAGCCATGTTATTACCTGATACTTCCTGTATATAGTCATGTTATTACCTCCCTGTATATAGCCATGTTATTACCTGGTACTTCCTGTATATAACCATGTTATTATCTCCCTGTATATAGTCATGTTATTACCTCCCTGTACATATCCATGCTATTCCCTGGTACTCCCTGTATATAACCATGTTATTATCAGGTACTCCCTGTATATAGCCATGTTATTACCTGGGACTCCCTGTATATAGCCATGTTATTACCTGGTACTCCCTGTATATAGCCATGTTATTACCTGGTACTCCCTGTATATAGCCATGTTATTACCTGATACTTCCTGTATATAGTCATGTTATTACCTCCCTGTATATAGCCATGTTATTACCTGGTACTTCCTGTATATAACCATGTTATTATCTCCCTGTATATAGCTATGTTATTAACTGGTACTCCCTGTATATAGCCATGTTATTACCTGATACTTCCTGTATATAACCATGTTCTTACCTCCCTGTATATAGCCATGTTATTACCTGGTACTTCCTGTATATAACCATGTTATTATCTCCCTGTATATAGCCATGTTATTACCTGGTACTCCCTGTATATAGTCATGTTATTACCTCCCTGTATATATCCGTGTTATTCCCTGGTACTCCCTGTATATAACCATGTTATTACCTGGGACTCCCTGTATATAGCCATGTTATTAACTGGTACTCCCTGTATATAGCCATGTTATTACCTGGTACTCCCTGTATACAGCCATGTTATTAACTGATACTTCCTGTATATAGTCATGTTATTACCTCCCTGTATATAGCCATGTTATTACCTGGTACTTCCTGTATATAACCATGTTATTATGTTATTACCTGTATATATGCTATTCCCTATGTTATTAACTGTTATTACAGGTACTCCCTGTATATAGCCATGTTATTACCTGGTACTCCCTGTATATAACCATGTTTTTACCTCCCTGTATATAGCCATGTTATTACCTGGTACTCCCTGTATATATCCATGTTATTCCCTGGTACTCCCTGTATATAACCATGTTATTATCTGGTACTCCCTGTATATAGTCATGTTATTACCTGGTACTCCCTGTATATAGCCATGTTATTACCTGGTACTCCCTGTATATAGCCATGTTATTACCTGGTACTCCCTGTATATAGCCATGTTATTACCTGATACTTCCTGTATATAGTCATGTTATTACCTCCCTGTATATAGCCATGTTATTACCTGGTACTTCCTGTATATAACCATGTTATTATCTCCCTGTATATAGTCATGTTATTACCTCCCTGTATATATCCATGCTATTCCCTGGTACTCCCTGTATATAACCATGTTATTATCAGGTACTCCCTGTATATAGCCATGTTATTACCTGGGACTCCTGTATATAGCCATGTTATTACCTGGTACTCCCTGTATATAGCCATGTTATTACCTGGTACTCCCTGTATATAGCCATGTTATTACCTGATACTTCCTGTATATAGTCATGTTATTACCTCCCTGTATATAGCCATATTATTACCTGGTACTTCCTGTATATAACCATGTTATTATCTCCTGTATATAGCTATGTTATTAACTGGTACTCCCTGTATATAGCCATGTTATTACCTGATACTTCCTGTATATAACCATGTTCTTACCTCCCTGTATATAGCCATGTTATTACCTGGTACTTCCTGTATATAACCATGTTATTATCTCCTGTATATAGCCATGTTATTACCTGGTACTCCCTGTATATAGTCATGTTATTACCTCCCTGTATATAACCATGTTATTCCCTGGTACTCCCTGTATATAACCATTTTATTATCAGGTACTCCTGTATATAGCCATGTTATTACCTGGGACTCCTGTATATAGCCATGTTATTAACTGGTACTCCCTGTATATAGCCATGTTATTACCTGGTACTCCCTGTATACAGCCATGTTATTAACTGATACTTCCTGTATATAGTCATGTTATTACCTCCTGTATATAGCCATGTTATTACCTGGTACTTCCTGTATATAACCATGTTATTATCTCCTGTATATAGCTATGTTATTAACTGGTACTCCTGTATATAGCCATGTTATTACCTGGTACTCCTGTATATAACCATGTTTTTACCTCCCTGTATATAGCCATGTTATTACCTGGTACTCCCTGTATATATCCATGTTATTCCCTGGTACTCCCTGTATATAACCATGTTATTATCTGGTACTCCCTGTATATAGTCATGTTATTACCTGGTACTCCCTGTATATAGCCATGTTATTACCTGGTACTCCTGTATATAGCCATGTTATTACCTGGTACTCCCTGTATATAGCCATGTTATTACCTGATACTTCCTGTATATAGTCATGTTATTACCTCCTGTATATAGCCATGTTATTACCTGGTACTTCCTGTATATAACCATGTTATTATCTCCTGTATATAGCTATGTTATTAACTGGTACTCCTGTATATAGCCATGTTATTACCTGATACTTCCTGTATATAACCATGTTCTTACTCTCCTGTATATAGCCATGTTATTACCTGGTACTTCCTGTATATAACCATGTTATTATCTCCTGTATATAGCCATGTTATTACCTGGTACTCCCTGTATATAGTCATGTTATTACCTCCCTGTATATAACCATGTTATTCCCTGGTACTCCCTGTATATAACCATTTTATTATCAGGTACTCCTGTATATAGCCATGTTATTACCTGGGACTCCCTGTATATAGCCATGTTATTAACTGGTACTCCTGTATATAGCCATGTTATTACCTGGTACTCCTGTATACAGCCATGTTATTAACTGATACTTCCTGTATATAGTCATGTTATTACCTCCTGTATATAGCCATGTTATTACCTGGTACTTCCTGTATATAACCATGTTATTATCTCCTGTATATAGCTATGTTATTAACTGGTACTCCCTGTATATAGCCATGTTATTACCTGGTACTCCTGTATATAACCATGTTTTTACCTCCCTGTATATAGCCATGTTATTACCTGGTACTCCCTGTATATATCCATGTTATTCCCTGGTACTCCCTGTATATAACCATGTTATTATCTGGTACTCCTGTATATAGTCATGTTATTACCTGGTACTCCCTGTATATAGCCATGTTATTACCTGGTACTCCCTGTATATAGCCATGTTATTACCTGGTACTCCTGTATATAGCCATGTTATTACCTGATACTTCCTGTATATAGTCATGTTATTACCTCCTGTATATAGCCATGTTATTACCTGGTACTTCCTGTATATAACCATGTTATTATCTCCTGTATATAGTCATGTTATTACCTCCCTGTATATATCCATGCTATTCCCTGGTACTCCCTGTATATAACCATGTTATTATCAGGTACTCCTGTATATAGCCATGTTATTACCTGGGACTCCCTGTATATAGCCATGTTATTACCTGGTACTCCCTGTATATAGCCATGTTATTACCTGGTACTTCCTGTATATAACCATGTTATTATCTCCTGTATATAGCTATGTTATTAACTGGTACTCCCTGTATATAGCCATGTTATTACCTGGTACTTCCTGTATATAACCATGTTATTATCTCCTGTATATAGCCATGTTATTACCTGGTACTCCCTGTATATAGTCATGTTATTACCTCCCTGTATATATCCGTGTTATTCCCTGGTACTCCCTGTATATAACCATGTTATTATCAGGTACTCCCTGTATATAGCCATGTTATTACCTGGGTCTCCCTGTATATAGCCATGTTATTAACTGGTACTCCCTGTATATAGCCATGTTATTACCTGGTACTCCCTGTATATAGCCATGTTATTACCTGATACTTCCTGTATATAGTCATGTTATTACCTCCCTGTATATAGCCATGTTATTACCTGGTACTTCCTGTATATAACCATGTTATTATCTCCCTGTATATAGCTATGTTATTAACTGGTACTCCCTGTATATAGCCATGTTATTACCTGGTACTCCCTGTATATAACCATGTTTTTACCTCCCTGTATATAGCCATGTTATTACCTGGTACTCCCTGTATATATCCATGTTATTCCCTGGTACTCCCTGTATATAACCATGTTATTATCTGGTCGTCCCTGTATATAGTCATGTTATTACCTGGTACTCCCTGTATATAGCCATGTTATTACCTGGTACTCCCTGTATATAGCCATGTTATTACCTGATACTTCCTGTATATAGCCATGTTATTACCTCCCTGTATATAGCCATGTTATTACCTGATACTTCCTGTATATAGTCATGTTATTACCTCCCTGTATATAGCCATGTTATTACCTGGTACTTCCTGTATATAACCATGTTATTATCTCCCTGTATATAGCTATGTTATTACCTACCTGTATATATCCATGCTATTCCCTGGTACTCCCTGTATATAGTCATGTTATTACCTGGTACTCCCTGTATATAGCCATGTTATTACCTGGTACTCCCTGTATATAGCCATGTTATTACCTGGTACTCCCTGTATATAGCCATGTTATTACCTGATACTTCCTGTATATAGTCATGTTATTACCTCCTGTATATAGCCATGTTATTACCTGGTACTTCCTGTATATAACCATGTTATTATCTCCTGTATATAGCCATGTTATTAACTGGTACTCCTTATATATAGCCATGTTATTACCTGGTACTTCCTGTATATAACCATGTTATTATCTGGTATTCGCTGTATATAGCCATGTTATTACCTGGGACTCCTGTATATAGTCATGTTATTACCTGGTACTCCCCCTGTATATAGCCATGTTA